>NW_005187642.1:695466-737422 GCF_000239375.1 Pundamilia nyererei | reverse complement strand
AAAAAATGGCAGAATGGCACCGGATACCGGTACCCATCCCTAGTCTCAAATCAAGTAAGGAGGAAGTTTGTTTTCTCATAGACTTCAGGGGTAGCTGTAGCTCAGGAGGTAGGGCAGAAGGCCTGTGGTCTGACCCTTGGCTCCTCCAGCGTACAAGCTCAGGCGCATCTTTGGGCTAGGATGTTAAACTCAGTGTTTTCCCTGATGCATCTGCTAGATTATGAGCGTGTGTGTGAATGTTAGGCAAGGCGCTTAGGCATAGAAAAAAAGCTCTTGTATAAATGTGTGTGTGATTGGGTGAATGCGACTAACATTAAAAAGCACTTTGAATTCTCAGTTAGAGTAAAAAAGTACTATACAAGTACAAGTACATTTGTAGAATCTTTAGACTTCCTTTTGCAACCAGAGGCTGGGCCTCCTGACAGCAACCTCAGACAATGCAGCTTTGTCTGTGTTAACATGAATGCTCACACTAGCACCCTGACAATTAACCAAAACTGTACCCAAACATAGTGGACATAATGACATAAAAACAATTTTAGGACCATAATTTGCACTTTTGAAAGCAGCACGTACAAAACAGGACCGATCTGTTTTGTTTTTTCCAAACAAACGACACTGTTTAATGATTTAACAACGTCGTCAATTCTCAAACTCGGCTCAAACGAAGACTTATAGCTGTGCTTGGATGTTTTCTGTTGATTTTTGCGCTTTGCACCAGCAGCGCCCGGTGCATGTAGCATCCCAGCTGTTGTAAAAGCAAAACCAGATATAGCCAGCTGGGTTCACAATTTATCAGGTTACAGTATAATGTCATTATATCACAAGTTAGTGGGAGCAGCTGGAGAGGCGGCATCAGGAAAAAGGGAAGAGAGAGAGATTGCCTAACGCTGATGCATTGTTGAGTCAGGGCTTTGATTAGGTGTGCTCTCATCCTGGAAGTAGATTGCAGCATCATTTTGTAAAATTCATTCACTTGTTCCAAGCCCCTTGACACAAGCTGCTAGCAACTATCAAGCGTAACCCACAAGAATCAAATTATGCAAGATTAAGATTCATATTAAGAAACAAGTTGTAGAATAATAAAAATATTAATAATAACGACATTATTATTATTATTAGATGAAGAAAAATAATAAATAAAAAGACAACAAAAACAAAGCAAAGCTATTCTACAAGTGTCTGTCTGCATGATTGACTCTAGGAAAGTATCCGTGTGTGTCGACTATATATTTTTATCACAGTGAGTGCTGTGGTAATATTGCAGAGCTGCGATGAGCACCATCAGCCCTCTGTGGCACATCGGGGACAGCTGGATGTTGTCAGGCAGCTATAATGCTGATGAAAATGGGCTGATTGCAGCTCGCGGGCTCCTCCCACTTATAAATCAGCTTCACAGCACTCAGGGGTGGAATAGAGCAGCGACAAGCCGTGTCACACCTAGTGTACCGCATAGGTACTCTGCAGCAAACTGTATGTCCATATATCTGTCGTGCTGTGCTAGTGATACAGGAATATTAGCCAAAATGTAACATTTAGAATCATGACCATCACCTGCTTTTCTCACACAGTGTGCATCACTGTCATAATAAAATCAGTCACATGCATGCTTGTTATATTTTTGCTGTTTTGCAACCTTTTAAAAATCAAAAGAATGACAAGTTGATGCTGAAGGCTTTAACGCATTAAGACAAAAACGGTCTTATATCGTGTTACTCAGTGACAACGTTCAGTGATGTTCGGCCTTTTCTCTTGGCGGTGTTGAACGTGAGCTGAGAGGGATTTACACCACCCAGATGGGCCGCACCACCGTCACACACATTTGAAATTAGAAAGCATAGTTGTGGCATGCAGCTCCAAAAGCAGTATCATTCTAATTAGTGAGCTTTGGCTCCGCTTCAGAAACAAATTGAGATGTAAAAGGTCTCAACATATTTTTTTTTCTCATAATGGCGTTGGACTTGATTGACGTCAGCACCTTTGAGAATGTAAATTCACAAATATGACATTGCTCAGGTGTACAACGCCTGTTATCTAATGTACCTCGAATCATTTTTGCAGTCAGCGGTATAAAAAGATGTTTAAATGTGCATCAGTGAAGTTTTATAAACCCTCAGCGGAATGATACATGCAGCGTGAGCAAATTAACCTGAACTATTTATCATTCACTGGCAGGTAGCACACACAGTAAAAAGGGCTTGTATTCGAATTCATTCGTTATCTCGTTTTCAGCGGTGTTACAGAAAAAAATATAATTAAAAACAACATAATCTATCATTCACTATTGACCTTTTAACAAAGTCTACTTGAATTAATTGTGCTGAGAAATTACCAGAAGCCCAAAGGGCGAGCACACACAACAATGGAAAAAAAAAATGTTTTGAACTGTCAAGTAGAACTGGCACCTTGCCTTGTTTGAGGCCTCAGAGAGGGTATTTTTTTCATTAGCACAGCTGAAACCATAATATGATACCTTTTTTGTGGCCATTATCCAAGCCGAGCTTTGATGACATTCATTTCCACTACAGCCTCGCAGCAGGGCAGATAAGGTTTTTGGTGGCAGAGCACCAAAACAACAGTCTCTTCCTCCTCCTCCTCCTCTAACCTGAACATCTCTCAAACCCAAGAGAAACTAAAACAACTTGAAAAGTCATTGAGCTCTCACTAGTTTTTTAACATCTACCATTTTTTTGTGGTTTGAACTTTTGTGTCGCTGCTGACTTGCTGAACACTTTAAAAACCTTCCCACTAGAGATCCAGCGGATTGCTAACTGCTAACAGCTTTTCCCACAGTGACACCGATCCCAGTGTTGTTGGGGCAGATAACAAACAAACATTGTCCAAATGTCTCAAAACAGTGCACACTAATTGGCCACTTCGTTAGGCACACTTGAAAGAGTTGCCAACTGCTCTTTAGGAGAAATATCTAATTAGCCAATCACATGGCAGTAATCCGTGTATTTAAACACATAGACACGGCCAAGAAAACCTGCTGAAGTTCAAAGTGAGCATCACAATGAGGAAGAAAGGTGAATTAAGTGGCAGTAAACCTTGCCGTTGTTGTTAGTGTGAGTGTGTCAGAATCTGCTGCTCTGCTGAGGTTTTCCTACAAAACCATCTCTGGGGTTTATAAAAAACTGTCTGAAAAGAGAAAATATCCAGTGAGCAGCATTTCTCTGGGTTTGGATGCCTTGTTGATGTCAGGCGTCAGAGGAAAGTGGCCATACTGCTTTGGGCTGATAGGAAGGAAACCTGAACACACCACACATGTAACCTTGAAGCAGATGGGCTACAGCAGCAGAACACTTGTGTCAGCAAAGAACAGGAAACCAAGGCTTCAGTTCACAAAACATGAGCACATTACAACTGCGCTCGGCTCTTCATAATGGTTGCCTGTCCATTTCATTGTTGTTCTTGAAGTTTTATTGTTTGCTTTTCAACATTTGAGGTCTTCAAATCACATTTAAAAATACACATTTTCTCCATGACAATTAGCTTCTAGTCAGTTTGAGTCAATATTTGGACACTTTTTAATCTTCTACTTTTAATAAAACCTTTTAAAGTCTTTTTAATTGTATTTATTTTTAACTTATTGTTACTTTATTGTCTTATTTTTTATGTTTGTTTAATATGTGTTTTTTATTTTAATTCTGTCTTTTAATTGGAATTTGATCAAGTAAGCTGTTTTGTTTTAATTGGTCTATAAATAAAGCTGGATTGGATTGGATTGGAAAATTGGACAACAGAAGACTGGAAAAACGTTGGCTGGTCTGATAAATCGTGATTTCTTCACATTTGGCATAAACAACATGAAAGCATGGCTCCATCCTGCCTCGTATCAGGCCGCTGCTGGTGGTATAATGACATGAGGGATATTTTCTTGGTACACTTTAGACCCCTTAGTACCAATTGAGCGTTGTTTAAACACCACTGTGTTATCCATCCCTTTATGACCACAGTGTACCCATCCTCTGATGGTTGCTTCCAGCAGGATAATGCACCATGGTACAAAGCTCATGGACGTGCAGCCAACAAATCTCCAGAAACTGTGTGATGCTGTCATGTCAATATGGACTAAAACCTATGAGGAGTGAGGAATGAGCTAATCCAAGATGTCATACAAAATCTCGCAATCAACCGTGTTTTGGAAGTCCTGACAACAGGCACACCGGATCTGAAATTCCATTTGGTTTGGTAATGGTTATATTTTCCTACCATCCATCCTGTTTCAGGAAATATGTCTGAGATTTAAAAAAAAAAAATGCAAATCATGTTTTGCAAATAAAAGCCAATCAAATATTTGGTCAGCTTCATTATTACCATCTGATGCTCCAAAATGAAATGGAATGAGATGTTTTTAAAGGTGTCATCACATTATCCTTATTAGTGTCATTTTGTTTATATTGCTGATAATAAAATTAGAAAAGGTCATTTTTTCCCCCCCTGCGGGCTGCGTCAAGGCTTTGGAGAAATCATGAGAAATTAGCTGTGAGAAGGTTAAACCATCCACCTCCCACCCCAGCAGTAGGTAATTAGTATAAATGCATAAATCTAGGTGGTCGCAGCATAGGATAGATTCAAATAGCTGTGGAAAAATTTAAATGTTAATGCAGTGTCGGAGATTAAACTGAGAGAAGGAGAAGGGAGGGGGTCTGGGATAGAAGAGGATTAGGAAGCAGCTTTGAAGGGCTTTTCCCATGTGCTCCATACAACCATATCTCACTTTCTGCTTTTCTCCTGGTTTCTATAGGGACTGTTCTCACTCAGAAAACTCAATCTCCTCTCTGACCTTCTCTTGCCCAGCAATATCTGCTGTCTTCAACTTAAAATTTAATGATTTATGTTACGGGGACTTACTTTATGTCCCAATAACGATGACAAGCCTCCATAATGTGACCGTGTAAACAGATTTAGGTCCCAGTATGATAAGCACCATGTGGACCACAAACATATACACACACATAGAGTTTTATGCTGCAGTATAAAACATCGGGATTACCTGACAGCATCCATATTGCAGGAGGCTAAAATATCTGACCACACGACAACTCGATTACACTATTTTACTGTTAAGTAAATCAATTTAATGTTTCCTCCAACCTAAAATATATCACACGGTTTAATAATCACATTGAACTGATATTAAAACACATAAATGTCTATTTTCATGTTTAGGATATGTTCACCATCCTCCCTTCGCTCTCATTCTTTTTGTATGAACATGACAGATATGATCTAGACAGCTGAGCACATCATTAATACTGTCCCACTGCTGCCTCCCTCCTGCTTTATTAAGACAGCCAGGAGACGCCCCCTTCTTCCTTAGCAAAAGGATCCTCATTACAAGCCTTCTCTTCGTCTCCTTATTCTTCCCCTCACGCTCTCTTTGTTTTCTCCATGCCTGTATGTGCCTTGTCAGCACTCAGCTCCTTTGGTGCAGCTTGAATACATATGAAGCCTGTTTACATTAGCAAATGCACATACAGTATTTATCACCGTCTAACACAGTAGAAGTGCTAAAATAATGAGCAGTTCAAATACGTATTAGCAGACGATCCATTACGATCTGCATGATGGCTGGGCATTTTGTGTTAATACTCTGATTCCTGCATCTGCTTGGGTTGCAGACATTCTAAATCACATCACAGGATGAGCCATATGTTCAGCCTTTTCAGCGCTGATGGGACTCCCACCACCATCGTAGCAGCCTCGTCAACACATTGCTTTCCATATTTTTAGGTATCGGAGAGTCTGGTACTGTACTGCAGAAATAAGCATCTGTGTTCCACATGAGTCAGAGAGCATGCAGGCTTTACCTAAAGATCACTAAGCAGCTGATTTTATTTGACAACCACCTCCTGCCTGGTTGACATTATGCTAATCAGTGAAATCATTTGCCGATGTGAGGTTCGCTCGGAACTGCAGCCTGTTTGAGTTAAGCTGTCACTAAGTGAAATCAGAAACTGCGTGATGTGCAGGGGAGTTTGTCCAGGTGAGGTTGTGGATTAGAAATCCAATGCTGACCTACTAGAAGTCTTGGATACCGTAGTTGCATGATAATGAGCATATGAGGTTACATTGATTGGTAGCTTAAAATGATGAAATGAAAATACAATACAATACAATACAATACAAATACAATACAATTCTGGGCAGTAACCTGCATGCGCGGCCATATTGGAGGCACTCGGAGGTAAACACTGCAATGGATCAATGCCCGAAACCACAGAAAAGCTCCTCAAAATGCGTTATAGATGCAAAGGCATACAGGGCAGGACTTGTTCCGCAGGAAATGGCACGATATTTGGAAAAGTTAAGGTTTATTGGTGGTGCAGATCCAAACGAGTTGGCTCCTTCATCTTGGATCAATGACGACCCGGAGAGTCTTCCGTCTATTGCGTATTCTGATATCGTCAACGACCTGGTTTTCTCGCCCAGAAGACAGCAGAAGACCTTAAATCTTATAAAGGTTTGGAGGCCTATAACCAGATGGTGTATGGATGGGTGAGGGATATGCAGTATCAAGTCATCAGTGACAGATATGTTGTGAATGCTAAAGTAAGTAATGCAATAACATCTTTAATCAACCAAACCTTAACTGTATGATATCATCCCTTATCAAAAAGTAGTGTAATTCGAGTATATTTTGTTAAGTATGCTTAACTATAGAAAAGAAATGAGCAGAACAAATTTGGATGTTGTCCGAATTTTGCCTTGTAGATCCTGGTTTAGCTTCGCCAACCATAACTGCCTCCTTTCCTCTGATAACTTTCGGCATTGTTCTCCCTGATTTGTAATAACTTTTGGCAGTCTATAAAACTGCAAATGTTTTTCACGGTCTGACCGATTGGTACAGCCAAAAACACGGCAATAATTCACCATTTCCTTTTGTTCGACGTTTGGAATCTGTTTGAGTGCGCGCGCTTTGTTTACCTCCACTATCTCCAATATGCTGACTTCCGGTTTGATGACGCACTGTGAAAACCCACTATACAACTGTACTTATATAGCACATTTAAAAAACCAGCTTTACAATAGAAACAGGAACGTTAAGACATGATTAAAGAAAAGACTATTGACAAAGTAACACATATGTCAACAGCTTGAGGGCACTAATTATACAGGAGTAAAGGGAATATAAGGATAAAGTTACTGAGAACAGATATAACTAAAAGATAAAGTACATAGATAGTTTTTAAACGAGATTTAAAAGATAAAAGGGAGTCTGACCATGGATAGTGATGGGAAGGTTATTCCACAGGTTAGGTGCAACCAGGGCAAAAGCACAGTCACCCCTAGATTTAAGTCTAGATCTAGGCTCAACCAAGAGTAATTGGGCTGAAGACCTGAGGGCTTGCCCAGGGACATATGGACAGGAGATCGACAAGATAGCTAGGGGCTAAATTATTTATGATTTTAAAGGTGAGCAACAATATTTAAAATTCGATACGATATTTTATGGGTAACCAATGCAAATCAGCAAGAACGGGGGTGACAGAGGCATGCTTTCTAGTACCAGTCAGGAAGTATTTTAACTATTTAAAAATAACAGATATTACACTAAATGAAAGATTCATGATTTGGGAGACACCAGAAAGACAAGCAGAGGTGCGGTGAATAATTTTAATTCACCGAATCAAAAATTACATGAATAATAAACAAACAAATCCACAAACAATCATGATCATCACAGGCCAGGAATAAAAAAATAAAAAAATCAAAAGTCAACACTGCTTCAAGAACTACTCACAGAGATATTTTCAGAGACTGGAGGCTGCATTGCTGTCTATACAAAACTGAGTGTGGTCTGTTTGCTCTGGGCAATATCCTTCCTCCTGCCGGGTTTACCAAAACCTCTGCAGAGGTGTCCAGTGACATGAGCTGTCACTTCAGTGTTAAATTAATGCTGGGAAAAACTAAAAGTTGTGTGTGACTATCAGTGTTGGGGTAAAGATTAGATTCATGTTAATATGTTATGATTGCATCATGTAACAATTAATCACAATAAATCTTTTAAAGATATTTGCCAAGAGAAAACAGACAGCGCGTTGGGGTCTCTCCCCATCTTTGCATATTTGCGGTCAAACTGAAACAAGGTAGAAAAGGATACTTTCCAAACCGTGGCAGCGCCTGGACTTCAGCCAGTGAAAATCAATCCAAGGACCTGGCAGCTATCACTCTGAGTGTAGAAGACCTGGGTAGCTTCCTGTAGCGGCCTCAGCGCCCACACATCAGAAGCATCTCTTCATGGAGATCTTAAGGAACATCACGCTGAGAGAACATTAAGCATTTCTGCTGCAAAGCTTTCTAACAGCCTCAGTGATCTATGCGAGGCAGATAAGCTGTGTCTGGACTGGATTAGTATTGCAGGACAATCAATGTTGGTTATGTAATTTAGCACATTCCACGTCAGTGGTTTTAATGAATAATATGAGCTCATAAAGTACTGCTTTATGATTCTCATAAATTATCGAGGAAGCATATCCTTTAAGTCAGGCTCCAGAATGCTGCCAAAAGTGTTTGTAATTCAAATATTGATTTTAGGTAAACGATAGTAGAATTAGAAAGTGGATGAAAGAAATCCTGTACTTCCTGTGTGGATGTATGACCAGTGATAATCACAAATAATCTAGATCTTCACAGGACTACACTTGCTGAAAATTACCAGTGAAAGCCTTCACTGCTCCAACTGTCTGCCAGCACTAAATGCAACTGAAAGAGGGTTTTACAGAAGCGCCACACTGCAGCATCACCGACTAGACTGAGATTGCACTTTCAGGTACATTCTGCTTTTTAAAAACTTTTCCCCAGACAAATTTCAGCATGAGTAATATCCTGACTCCCACTACACTTTAACAAAAACACTTTAAGGTTTAGAAATCAGAAACTAAAAATCCTTTTCCATTACCCCCCTGAACTCTTCCTATAATGAGCTGTCACTTGTGGAACAGCCGGTCCTCTGGTTTTTGCAGCCTACCTGCTACTCTGTGTCCAATAGCTGCAAGCTTGCACTGGAAAGCCAGAATACGAGTTCCAGATGAGACATTTTGGTCAGGATGTCCCTAACTGTCGTTGCAGTCTTAAGTTAAATTAAATCGTTAGGTTTTAATTTAACACATTCATTACTATCTGAAACAACTTCTCACTGGGTCGAGTGAGAAGCGGAAAACGTACCACTTGACATTCTCAGTTATTTCAGACATATTATTGTAACAAAGATATTTGCAAAGTATGTGTGAAGGGTTTTAAATCGGTGTCTCACTATGCACCTGAGTAGAGTTTTGTAAATATGTGTAAATTTGTGACTGTGTGAAGGAAAGTGCAAATGTGTTCAGATTTGCAAGTACAGTGTATTAAAGAAAGTGTGAAACTGCAAGGGTATACAAATCTTCTGTCTTCCTGTACAGGAATATACAAATCTCCGTGTGTTGTTTTCTTTGTAGATGCTGTTTTCTTTGTGGACTGCTGACCTGTGCTGCTACTGCTGGAAAAAAATGATGCGCGTTGAGCGTGAGGATCGAACTGGGGGGTGTAATTATTTTCTGATTTATAATGTGTAAATATCTCGATGTCATCAGCTGAAAGGAACACCGGGCTGAAGCAAACAAACTCTATGTATGAATCCAATATGCTTATTAATCCAATATGCTAGATTGTTCTTTAACCTCTGTATTTACAATTATTTACTTGCACTCATCACAGGCATAAATTTCATGGTAATTCGGGGCTTTTAATAGTTTCTTTGAACTGTTCTTTCTCTGGGATGGAATTATTGTACAGCATTAATTACTCTAAAAAAACAAGATTTGCACACGTTTGTATTTATTTTGGATTTTCTGTCAACCCCACAGGGTCAAACGTATAGATACGGGTGCAAATATCTACATATCATCTTTTAATAAGTGGAGCTGAAAGTTCCACAATGTATTTTAATTTGACAAGACCAAAGATTATTAACATCATGGTACTTTTTCTTTGAAAAAGATTAGTTTGACAGCACTAATTGGGTAGACTGAACTCAGTGAAGATGCACAAAGGGGAATTGTAGCTTTATATAAGTTGTGAACGTCTTGTGGCGTCATTTCTAAACAATTCTGCATGTGAATACAAGTTCAGACCTGTCACTTATTTGACTTCCATCTGCCACTGAAGGTGCTCAAGAACTTCTACTCCTGCACCATCGAGAGCGTCCTGGCGGCAAACATCTGCACCTGGTTTGGGAACAGCACCAAGCAGGACAGACGAGATCTGCAAAGAGTGGTGCGCTCAGCCGAACGCATCATTCAATCAGAGCTCCCTGACCTGCTGTCCATCTACACCAAGCGGTGCAAGTCCAAAGCTAGGAAGATTATGATGGACCTCTCCCATCCCAACAATGGACTCTTCTCACTGTTGAGGTCTGGGAAGCGCTTCTGCTCCCTTAAGGCCAAAACAGAGAGAATGAGGAGGAGCTTCTTCTCCCAGGCTATTCGGGCCCTGAACCAGGTGTAGGACTGGACTCTCCCACACACGTCACTATAAGCACGGACTCTCACACACATCACCACACGCACCACCACACATTTCCTATAATCCTATAATTCCTATAATTTATAATCTTTATAATCTCTTCTGCTATTTGCACATTCCTTACTGTAAATTCCTGAGTTAATTTGTAGTAAACTGTAGATTGTAAATATTGTAAAACTTTTTTTCTGTCATTTAATGGTCGGGCATTGTACAGCTACAAGCATTTCACCCCCATGTCATACTGTGTATGGTTGTGTGTGTGTGACAAATAAAATTTGAATTTGAGCTATTTGGTCACATCGAAGCAGTATGTTTGATAAAAGTCAGGCTTTCAAACCGAAGAACACTATATCAGCTGTCAATCATGCATATATAGCATCATGCACTAGGGCTGTTTAGCTGGAAGTGGTAGGGTACACTGCACAAAGTGGATGGGATAATGAAGAAGGGGGACTACCTTCAAATAATTAAATTTCACATCAGATCAACAGCCAGATAGTTGAAACTTGGACACAACTGGATGTTTGATCCCAAACACACACCAAAACTGGTTTTGGAATAGCTAAAGCAGTCTAATTCTGCAAAGACGCGTAGAAAAATATCCAGCCAGAATTGTGCCAGGAGCTTGTTTATGGCTACCAAAAGGGTCCAGTCGATGCACAACTTCCTACCTATTTGACCAAATATTAGTGGGGGTGCATGGATATATTTGATCCTGTATGTATATATATGTTGACTTTGTGTGGGTTGGATAAAATCCAAAAGAGAACCACATTTCTTCATCAAATTGTCATTAAAGACCTATGCTGTACAATCTTTCCACCCTGTTCAAAGAAATAATTAAAAGATTGAAATTACTAGGACATTCATGCCCATGATTAGTTTATCTTAACTTCTGGCCACAACTGAAACTTTAAAAACAAATGTACATGTCTTTTATTATGAGTGAAAACTGAGTCACGAAAAACAGCTAATTCAAATAAACTTCAAGTACAGCAAAACAGGTGGATACATGTTTTGCTTGGTGTGCATAGCTCGCGCACACACCAAACACCATCTATCAAGGTCTTTCAAGGTTTCCCAGTTGCTAACACAAATGTCAAGATCTTTCAGCTTAATTACCAATTTAATACATGCAGCGCCAATAAGCTGGTTTACACACACAAGCCAGTAACAGTTTCCGACAATAAGTTGCAAGGTCAATGGTCTAGACAACAAATAAAAAGTGCCGTGATTGAGCTACACTGCCAAATTACCCGAAGGGCACAATACGTAATACATCTGCGAAGACCATCTCACATCACATGCAAAACATTTAATCACAATGAAAATTATGGCTATTGGGTTTTATGTGACAGCAGCGAGAGGGTTATGAGTGAGCAATGGTGGAAAGTGTGTGGGAGTCAGCGTGTGAGCATGTGGTGGGCCAGGGTTATAAGGTCTTCTCTACACTGTCATTACTGTGTCCACGCACTCAGCAGTAGCAGCGCGTGCACATAAACACGAATAGACATGCACAGACACACAATCGCATAGCTCCGGGACAGATGCATAAGGATAGGCAGATACATATAGAAAAAGACAGATAGTGGAAATGTGTGGGGGAATGTATCCATGCTAAAACAGCTGTTCCTGTGCATGTGATCCAAGAGTCTTTTGGCTCCTCCAGCCCACCAACAGTTTCTGTGTATTTCTGTGCTTTCTAGGCGAGTAAAATTACCCCCATACATCTTCTGCCTGTGACATATTGATTGTGAGCCAAAGGAGAGGCTATCATCTCATCTATGGTCTTGTTGTCTTCTCTGGTGTGTTAGGCTATTTGTTAGACAGGACGTTGTTAAAAATTCCCTTTGATAATCGACGTTGATTGGTTTTTCTAAAGAAATCTTTTATGTGCCATTGTTAAAACTAATTCTGACAAGCTGATTATGCAACAGAGGCTAAATCTGGAATGACAGGCAAAATTAATCCTCTGATGCTCGATGTGAAGAAGCAGGGAAAACTGGAGAGTGCAGTATTAGAAAGAGGGTATCGATAAATGACACGTTTTAATTTCATAAACACGCATCACGTTGCGTTTTAACTTGTACGCACACACGCACACAAACTGTGTTGTGTTTGACTGCCTGCTCACTCCTGGACGCCGCCGACTAGCAGCTCTATTTTTCAGGAGCCTTAAGCCCCATCTCTGGGCAGACGCCATCACCCCCCCCCAAATTCCACCTGTCAGGTGCCCTTGCCTGCTTTAACAGTGGCAGCAGAAGGGGGAAGGCTACTGGGAATGTGGGGGGAGGCACTGGACGAGTTGCTGGATCCTGTCCCTGCATTCGTGTGCCAGGCATGCATCACAGTTCATTTCGCAGCCTCCTCTTTCCTCCACTGTGCTCAGCCAAGCCTCTCAGCAGGTGTCTCTCTGCAGAAGAGTTTTGCCACTACTCGGAACAGCATCTCTGTGCTCCAGCTCACAAATGGCAAGCAGCCACTTCCGCAACATAATTAATGACCCTAGTACTCAGTGAGTTTTGAAGAAATTATACTTAGATCCTCCCACAAAACTCCATTAATATCACTCATGTTCACTAATATTTTAACACCGAAAACTTACAACTCTGATCTCTTGCATAAGTGCATGCAGTTGTCTGGCTACATTCTGAAAATGTAGCCCTGCACATCACTTCTCGTTTATTTGTTCTGTATAGGAAACTTTTTGGAAATTTAAATAAGCTAAAGAGCAACTTTCAAATACTTAGGTATCTTCCTAACAACTGCCGTATCCGTTTCTACTTTGTCCAGCTTTTCTGGCTTGTATGCATTGCACACCGGCTGCACCGGTTACTTCTTAGAAGATGAAGGTGTCCTGGTATACCTACTTTGAAGATAAAGGTGTTGCATTGAGTACGGTCATCAAGAAGCAATCAACAAAGGCACAGCTGGACTTCTGCTGCTTATTAACTTCGCCTTTTGAAGTTGATAAACCCGAGGTTGGAGCAACGCGGGGCCTTGAAAATATGAGGGAAATGTTTAAACCGCATACCTGCATGAAGAAAATAAGACGATTTAATACTTTAAGTGCACTGCTTTCATACTACTACCTCAAAAACACGCAAGAATAACACGTTTGGCACTGGCTCTATCAGTAATTATTTTTAATTATTAAAGATTAAAATATGACTTGTTGTGTCAGCCTATTCTTGAGTAAAATCATCAACATTTAATCGTCGGTGATTCAAGAACTGCTATAAATTTTTGTCCACAATGCTGATTGCTGCTCTACGTTAATGTTTTCCTTTTCTGTGAAAAAGGCTGACTGTGTGATTAGAAAGTGTGAGACAAAAAGGTGATGTTGACGCTGTGACAAACACCATCATTATTTCCTCCTCTCACTCCCAGGCTGAATGTGTGAATAACAAGATTACATTTTCTGCTGATGAATGGAGGGAAAATGTAATTAAAGAATGCAGGAAGCCATTTAAGGTGATATATAGTGACACTCTATTTATCGTGTACTGTACGGCCGCTTCATCGCGATGCCAGATAAATCACAAAACTGTCAGTTTTAACATGTGTATTCTGTCACCGGTTATCCAGATCGCCTCCTAAAAACACTACACAGCTTTAATGTAGCGTTTAGTGGTGACACTGGATTGCTGTGAAATATTTAAATCAAAAGATGCACAGATACATTAGACCTTTTCATTTACTGTCCCTATTGTTGGTCTGCATGTTACATTTCTGTCCTGCTGTTGCTTGTGGAAGTGGTTACCAGGGTAACATCTCTAGTGGCCTGCAATTTGAGAGTATGTTGCCCTGTAATGTTGGCTCCATGTTACCATAGCAAATTTTCTGTGTTCTACAGGGTGCACTGTAGAGGGGACTTAGTGGGATAATGCTCCTCAGCGCAACAAACACTAAGACAGTTAATTAAGGTTTATGGAAAAATCAATACAGTGACAGTGGTTCAGGGAAGACTTTCTCTATTAAATCTATTCACCTTATCTTGTTCTTTTTGTCAGTTTTATTCTCACTCTTACAAATATAATATGTTATTTTACACCAATGAACAGCATTTAATAGCTGTGATAGCGCTGCCTAAAATAGTACTGTTATAAATGTACGTGTACACAGTAGCAGGAGTGGCAACAGCAACATGCTATGAAATAAAGGAAATTAAACGCCGGATCGCTACACAATATATATCTGCAAGGCCATTTAAACCACCGGCAAAGTACTGAATCGTCCCAGACGTTTAAACAGAATCCCTACTGTGCTCAGGATTAACTAAACAAAACCAAAAAAAGCAGGGAAAAATATGAGTCATGCATTTTAATTCATCTACTGTTTACTATTCTTTGAAGATGGCTTCTTGACAGCTACCCTTTCAATGAAATAATTTCTGATGATGTTTCATTGGATGTCTCATGTCCTGTGTCAAGGACATGATTTTCAGGCTATATAGATGTTGTTTTTAGGACTACCATTTCTTCTTTTGTTCTCCACTAGTCCAGTTTTGTCAGATTTTCTAAGAACACATTTCACACTGTGCCAAGATATGCCAAGTTTTCTGCTAATAGTTCTCTTTTTTGTTGCAAAAACAATCTTTTATTTCTTTTAAACTGTGTTGTCTTTGGCATTTTTCATGGATTCAACCAAAGAAATGAGAAGAAATTATGTGTTTTTGTGACAGGCTGCTGGAAATAAGTCCCTAAAGGTGCAATTTAGAATAGGATCCTTTCTAAGTTGTCTGTTCTGCTTAGACACAGCACTAGTTCATCATTTGAGTTAGGTGCTTTTTTTATGCTTGAATGATTCATAGGTCAGTATTAAGTGGTTAAACAAACAAAAGAAAGATTTCTCTGAAAATGGTCAAGTACCAGGAGTGGACTGAAAAAAAGTGAACAACCAACCAACGTCCAAAGAAAATCATAAGAAAGACATTCGGAAAGCCTGGAGAACTATTGCTCAAAACCACTTAAATATAAGAAAGTCTGGCTCCTTGGAAGCAAAACATGAAGAAATGATGGTTGGCTGAAGACTTTTGTATAATACTGAATGTCAGCGAAATATTTTAAACCACCACCGCCGCCAAGCGGCTAAATCCTCCCTTCAGTTTAAACAGAATCCCCACTGTGCTCAGGTCTAACTAGCGTAAAAGAGCAGAGGGGAAAATATGCATCATGTTGTACACTGTGTAGAGAGTTCAGAGATTCATGTACTCTCCTGAAGAGATGACCTAACAAGGAAGCCTAAGTGCAAGCACATATTTGCCTTTTGAGTACTTCAAAACAAAAAAGGCTCTAAGAAAAGATCTTTGTTCTTACTAAAAAGCAAAGAAAAAAAGCTATTAATTAAAACTGAAATATTAAATGCTTTGGGGATATTTACACATTGTAACATGTTACAAGATCAAATTCTACAAACAAAAATATCCTGAGTATAACTAGGTTTTTGGCATGAATGGGCATGCTGTAAATCTTTTACTGATTGAAGTCTACTAAGGTTTTGCAGAGGTAAGAAGTCTCATCAAAGCAGCCCAGGTGAAAAATGAAGTTCAAATTCAACTGTTTGTGTAAATGTACAGAAACCTCATTTAAATAACGAGTGATTGTCAGACCACTCAAGAATTAGACAAATCCTGCCCTTAAAAAGCCCCTGTAACTTTACATTGTTCTTTTGCATTATAACATAGTCTCCATTTACTGGACTCAATGCTGCTGCTTCATGTAAAGGAACCACAGACAGTAAAGCCGGAGATAAATATATCATTCTTATGGGGCATGGCTGTCACTTTAATTGAGTTTAATTGACATTCACTATTGCATATTCAAGTATGTGCTGCTACAGGCTGTATTAGCCAATCATGAATGCTGTGTGTTGCCATTGGCTGAGCTCCGGAGAGAGCCATGTACTGTGCTGAGAGAGGGTGGGGAGTGGTGGTGGTAGTGGGGGGGTCTCCTCCGCCTCCTCTTCCTCCTCCTCTCTCTCTGCACTCTCTCATTCAACCTCTGTAGTCAGCAGAATGAGAGGCTGAGCAGAGCGGAGCAACACGGCATCCACGGCTACAGCATCCTGCAGAGGACTCTTGCTCCATGGAGGAGAGGAAGGGGAAAGAGGCCGTGTTGGAGAAAAACGAGTAGATCAACACATGAAAAGAGAGCAGAGAGGGGAGGGAAAGCACAGAAGGAGTAAGAGCGCGAAATGAAAGGAACTGATTAAACAGCGTTGTTGAGGACCACTGCAGCTATACTAAATCTGGAGCTGTCAGGCCAACCCTCAGCGAAGCAGTGAGTGAGAGAGGCGAGCAGAGGAGAGAAAAAGAAGTGATTTAGAGAGCTGATCTCATCACTCTGGACTAACAGGGATGGGACCCACAAGAGCCTCTCCGTCAGCAGATCAAACTTCACACAGGAAAAGTGCCTTTCAATCACCAGTGTGAACCTGCCTCTTTAGAGGAGAGAAGGGAGTTATTCTATTAGTTCCCTAAAGGTCATACAAACCTCGCACAGGATCTTTGACTGCTGCGCTGCTGAGTGCAGCTCAAGTCTCCGCTGTCCTCGCTCCCCCATCGCACCTGCCTGCTCCCGGTGAATGTTTTCTCTGCATGCACACTCACTGCTCGGCAGTTGAACACACTCATGGTCGATGCCAAGGGAAGGAACATGAAATGTCTGACTTTCTTCTTAATGCTTCCTGAGTCAGTGAAAAGCAAGTCAAGTAAAAGCTCCAAGAAAGGGAATGCGAGTGGCAGCTCCAAGCTGCCCCCAGTCTGTTATGAGATAATCACACTTAGGAGCAAGAAAAAGAAGAAGATGGCAGCGGATATTTTCCCCACCAAAAAGCCGGCATCCACCACCACAGTGCAACAGTACCAGCAGCAGAACCTCAACAACAACAACACAATTCAGAACTGTAACTGGCAGGGACTCTACTCCACTATAAGAGAGAGGTAAGGAAAATCTGCAAGTTTTATTAACATTTAGATCAAAAAGATGAATTGGACGATTAAATTTGAGAATGTCCCATAAAGTCGAATTGGTTTACTGAATTGCACCCGTCTTACGATTAAAAATGTACAACAAAACACTTCTACTAAAGTAGTAGGCGTGACGGGTGGTGCCTTTGTTTGTGAGTGCATGTAGGTTTGAGCAGGGGTGGGTGATATCTCTGCCCTGCCCTCCATCTGACAGGGGAACTCTGTTTACACCCTCTTTGCCTCCTGCAGACTTTGCCGCTCTGACACAACAGAGGGCGGACAGTCACAGCGAGTGCGTTTTTTTAATGCACAACAGGCAGAGGGCCGATCTGTACTAAAAGCAAAATATTTGCCTTGGCCTATCAGTAAAGGATCCCAGCAGTCCAGTGCAAAATGTGTGTTTTCTGACCCGGCTTTGTTGTCTCTCCAGAACATCATGGGGCTGTTTACCCACCCCTGTGACATGTTCCACTGCTCAATAATATATGAACGCAGCTTTATTGTTGGTCCCATTCTTTCACGGTGGGGATTTTCCACTGACTTCATCATCTTCTCCCTCTGTCTTTATGTGGAAAGAATGAATAAAAGAACATAAGGATAAAAATGATGAGCTTTCATTGCTCTGTGCGAGACTTAAATTTTAATTTAAGCACCTGGCACACTTTGCACACTCATAAAACTTGTGTTTAGAGTGTTTAGAATAACAGGAAAGATCAGAGTAAATGTGATGTATGATATTTGGTTTAATTTCTGCTAAAAGCTACAATCCCTATTTGGTAAAAGGTTAAATTAAACAGAAAGAAAATCCTTAATGTGCCTTAAAATCACCTAATTTTCTGTTTGTACCCTCCTCCCGCTCCCTCCTTTTTTTTCTTTCCCTTTGTAGAAATTCTGTGATGTTCAACAATGAGCTGATGGCAGATGTTCACTTTGTTGTGGGTCAGCCTGGAAGGACCCAGCGACTTCCGGGACACAGAGTAAGAATTTTAGCATCAAGTGAAGTTGCACTAAAAAGCTGGAAAATGAACAAACAAGCAGCCACGCAGGCTGGCCCATTGTTGCTCATATCATAGAAGCTTGAAAAAAAACATCTTTCCTCTTTGCCAGCCATAATGAAACTGATTCCTTTTGTGCTCCACCATCACTTCCGCACCATGTGTCTTTTCGAGACAGTCCTCAATTATTTATGTAAATGAGGCTGAAGGATGGAGGCACAGAGTGAGCGAAGGAGGAAGGGCTATCCTCTTCAGCGGTCGTTTCGCGCAGGATGGAGCGTCTTTGTCTCCGCTTTAGCTCAGCTTTTCATGAAAATGCTCTGCAATTACTCAACTTTTAATCAAACACCCCCAACAACACACCGTAACAATGATCAGACGCAGAGTGAGGCACGTCCATGTGTGCGCCTCGCACCCTGCACAAACTTTTGTGTTTAACTGATTATCCTTTAGGTTTGACGCGACAATGCAATTTCTAGTGTAAATACAGCTGTTGGACTGTTTAGTCCACCATCTGACCTCATTATTTTTTTATGATTAGCGCATAAATCATTTAAAAGTCATTTCTGCTGTTTGATTGTGATTAGAACAGTCGCATGAATTTGTAAGTGCACAAATTTCCACATCAACAGGCTCCGAATGGCTCTGCACGGGTCATTTTTAATGTTCTTTACATGGGACCAAAATGTGTAATCCATGAATGGTAGCTGCAATGCACTTTGTACTTTAGAGCGCAGTTATGGAAGGACACTGACTCGACTGTGCTTTATGCTGAGGCATTATGGCAACGAGATATGACACTCAGTGCAACAATCTCTATCGTGTCCAGTAGGCAGGAGATTGAATATGCCTCATGATCTGCTTTTTGTTAACAGCTCTATCATAGTGGGATGGAGGGTGGAAGTAGAAACAGTCATTTATGTCGATGTCTTTAAAAAAATAAAGAGCCGCAAGGTGAGAATAATATTATTCCAATATGCAGCGTATGGATTCTTGTCTCTAAACGCACATCAAAGAGCATCTGTCTTTCAGCTGACCTTGCTTAATGAAAATAAGCATGAATTTCAGAGTATGACAACAGCCACAAAAACAACGGCATTGTTTCCAAAAACCCTTAGATTTGCAAGGTTTATTTTCGACTAGTGCGCATGCAGTTCACTTTGGAGAAATTCTGTGTTCTTTATACCACCCACATATCCACCTACACACACTTGTGCCACGCACACACACACGTATGCACAACACAGGCATGAACACAGAGACCTTAAACTCAGGTTTAATAACAGAATTCATAGCATTGTCTAATAAACTATTAGTCACACAGTCATATTGAGTTGCATGTGATTTCATCATACATTTAGATGACTCATTAGTTTCAGAAATTGAACTTCTGCTGCACTCGGTTCAGTAGTGTCACAAGCAAATACAAGTCTTCTTCATTAGAAAATTGCATCCGTGCCCTGAGGGGACACAGTAATTGTCTAAGCAGCGCTGAGAAAATCAACAGGTGCGATTTTGCCAACGCACAAAGGGATTTGTGTTGCTACGTGAATGCACTGAGATTCCCCACTTCAAATAATCTTCCTCCATTTTCCAGATGTTAGTACATGTCACATGAATTACACTGACGTCACAGATAAACTGTTTTCATTTTGGTTTTTCCCATCCGTCACTCTGTTTTCTTTGCTTCTTTCAACAGTATGTGTTGGCTGTGGGCAGCTCGGTGTTTCATGCCATGTTTTACGGTGAACTTGCTGAGAACAAGGATGAAATCCACATACCAGATGTGGAACCGGCAGCATTTCTGGCAATGCTGAAGTAAGGATTCTCTAAATTCTTCCTTCGACTGGGCCCGTTGACCTCGTAGTGCTTTAGTTGAACAAGGGGTGCATGGGTTAAAAAAAAGAATAATTTGATAAGACTGATCTGTATCTATTTCTCTGGCAAATCTCAGATAAAACTGTTAAGTAAGCCTTGACAGACAAATGAGATGAAGTGTTCTTTATATATCTCAGGGACAGAATCTATATCTGTCTGTTGTACTTGTTCATTTCATTATACTTTCAAATTTTCCTGTTGAATCCCAGGATATTTTTTCTACCTCCTCGTTGCCTTCCTTTCATCACTTTTATTTCTGAGTTTTGTTTCTCTGTCCTTGCAGGCAAACTGTGATAGGTGGTAGACACAGATGTAGGAGGAATACTATTATGTTGGCCAGTTTGATAAGTTTGCGCTGCGATTTTTTTTTATCTGGCAAGAATCTCGTTTCGTTCCTCTCTTAAATATTTTTGAACAGATACAGGAAAGTTTTGCTTACAGCACTTCAATGTCAATCACTCTCAGTCATAAGAAACTAAAAATAAACCTCAAATGCATTATTGTTTGAATCATGTCATCTAAATTAACGATCATAGAAAACGCATTTACACCGTGCCGTTTTCTTGTCATTTCTCCGGTGTTTGCTGAGAAATTCCTATTTTATGTCAACAGGTACATTTACTGTGATGAAATTGACCTGAGTGCTGACACAGTGTTGGCCACTCTTTACGCTGCCAAGAAGTACATTGTCCCTCACCTGGCACGTGCCTGTGTCAACTTCCTGGAGACCAGCCTGAGTGCCAAGAACGCCTGCGTGTTGCTCTCTCAGAGCTGCCTGTTCGAGGAGCCAGAGCTGACGCAGCGCTGCTGGGAAGTGATTGATGCCCAGGCCGAGCTGGCGTTACGCTCAGAGGGCTTCTGCGACATTGATGCCCAAACCCTGGAGAGTATCCTACAGCGGGAAACACTCAACGCTAAAGAGATAGTGGTATTTGAGGCTGCACTTAGCTGGGCAGAGGCCGAGTGTCAGAGACAAGAGCTCACCTCATCGACTGACAACAAGCGTAAGGTTTTGGGCAAGGCCATGTACCTGATACGTATCCCTACGATGGCTCTGGATGATTTCGCCAATGGAGCAGCCCAGTCGGGCGTGCTGACGCTTAATGAGACCAATGACATCTTCCTATGGTATACAGCTGCCAAGAAGCCAGAGATGCAGTTTGTCAGTCAGCCTAGGAAGGGCCTCACCCCCCAGCGTTGCCACAGATTCCAGTCCTGTGCCTACCGAAGCAATCAGTGGCGCTATCGGGGCCGCTGTGACAGTATACAGTTTGCAGTGGATAAAAGAGTTTTCATTGCTGGGTTTGGACTGTATGGATCTAGCTGTGGCTCAGCAGAGTACAGCGCCAAGATTGAGCTGAAACGTCAAGGAGTACTGCTTGGACAAAACCTCAGCAAATACTTCTCTGACGGTTCCAGCAACACTTTCCCGGTGTGGTTTGAGTATCCGGTCCAGATCGAGCCAGATACCTTCTACACCGCCAGCGTGGTTCTCGACGGGAATGAGTTGAGCTACTTTGGACAGGAAGGAATGACAGAAGTACAGTGCGGGAAAGTAACATTTCAATTCCAGTGCTCGTCAGACAGCACTAACGGCACTGGGGTGCAAGGAGGGCAGATCCCAGAACTTATCTTCTATGCTTGACGAGACCTGGTTAACCTTCTGGCTGATTCTCAGTGCACTTTTGAAAAGGGAAATGTATCACTTTGTGCATAGTGTCACCTTCTGTTATTTATTTTTGTCACTATTGTGCAGGAAAAAAAATCAGATCTCAGACCTGTGAAAGGGTCTTATGTGTTTTGGAATTTAGCAAGTGGTCCACTTGAGTAGGACCATATATTGTATATGTTTCAAGATGTGGATTTACACAAATACACCAATGAACTGGTCTTAACCTCCCAAAAAACAACAAAAAAGCAGACATCTTGCACTAAATGTGCCTGTAGATAGTAATATATTGTACATTCTGAAATGTATATATAATTCCACAACTGTGGCCAGTGCTGCCCACAAAGAAATCATATATAATGAATACGCTACAGTATGTTTATTATTTCTATGCTTGCATAGAAGGCACATATAGAGCAGCAATACTTCACATTCTACATTGTATGATGAACATTTCATGTCACGACATCATCGGCATCACAAAGGAAGTGAAAGTGGCTGTGTGACATTCAAAACCAACACCAAATTTCAAGTCACGATTCCATCAAAAACACCCACCACCACCAAAAAAACGCACTACTGATTCCTGTTGTATGTACGAAGCATTTGAGAAGTTTCAATCTGACTCTTGATTGATTCTTTGACTGTAGTAACAGGGCACTTAATGAGGGCTTAAGGGGTCTTAGATTAGGGAGCACTAGATATAAGCCACACAACCCCTCTGTAGCATGTTGCTCTACACCTACACCCACTCCACTGAGGTTCCATTATCTTTACAGTTAACGTTAGGACTTCTGGCTACTCACTACTACATGGTAGACCAAGGGATTTCTTTGATTTTCTATCTAAACCTGTCTGCACTGGAGTACTTACAGCATGGGCAAAGCGGCTCCATTTCATCTGATGTGTACTACTAATTGTTCTGGCGCCTTGGTTTTGTTTACAGTGAAAAAGATCAACATTGATTCTGTGTTAGAAGCCGTTTATGGACTTTTACTTCCCTTAAAAACCCTGCGCACTCTGAACTGCTGAGCACTCCCTCCCAATGTGATCGTACAGTATCAGTATTTGCAGAAGCATACTGTACATGCTACAGAATTGCACTGATGTTGGTTTGTAAATGAATTTGTTTTGTTTTACTCCAGCGAGGGAGTTTGTTTTGATTTTATTTTCTTATTTGCTGTGCTACTGAATATTCGCCTGCTGATGACAGTGGACGGGTAAACTGGTGTTCATGTCCTGTGTTTACGTGCTACAGTGCTGGGAGACCGACGAATGTGTATGGTTGTTGATGATGGAAATAAACAAAAAGAAGTGGTGCGTGCTGGCTGTGTAGCCCATCTGTAAAAAGTGATAAAGCTACGTACTTTGCCTGAAATTAGGAGGGGCGACAGATGATGCCCATCGGCACTGCAGTGATTTACAATGCCAAGAAGAACTCTGTTGATTGATGATGCCTGTCTTCATCCAACTTTTACATCCTGTCTGTCAAACTAACTCCGTCTCCCGATTAAACACGCAATATTACACCTCACAGCTTAGCCAATATTGTATGCCATCTTGCCTGCCATTATAAAGAATGGCTCCTTAAGGCCATCACATCTCATGATTCAAAAGATAGAAAACAAATCGAAAAACAATCTCAAAGCACCAACGTTTTTCTTTCACAGCTTGGCTGCTTGACCCAGAGTTGATCTTGAAGCATCTGTCTCCTGAGATGAACCCAAATATTTAATAGATGATAAAACAATAGAGTAAAGGCAGATTTTTAATTCTCTCCGATTGCCTGATACGCTATAAAACTCCCAAACAAGAGTCATTGGTGGAATATATATAAGCAAATCTTTGTGAGCTGTGCGTTCAAAATGATAATCCCTCCTGGGAACTCAGGGCAGGTACTTGATTACAAAGGCGCTCGATAATACCGGGACTAGGTTTGACACTGGCAATGAGCATAAGGTTCTTGATGAATTGAGCTAAATCAGTTGGGGTTGCTTGGTGCTTTAGTGCAATTTTTCATGACTGTGGCACTGATGTTGTAAGCAAAATCATTAATTGTATTAAAGGAGGTCGGGGACTAAAGTGTGCCAGGACTCCTGGCCTCCATTCGACACACACACACACACACACACACACACACACACACACACACACACACACACACACACACACACACACACACACTTTATAACTGTGACAGATCGGCTGATGAAAAAGACAATTCAAGTACACTTTCGATTTCGCAGAATGTTAATTAACATTTATAACACAAACAACCCCAGTGCAGGGATTACTGAATTCGTGTCACCTTCGATGCAAAAGCAAAACCCCCACATCACTGGAGAGAGCTCTCCTCACTTTGTTCTCCTGGAACAGCAGCTACTCAAGCCCATCAATTTGCTTTTTTTTTCTTTTTCGGAGTTATTCACAGTCAGCTCAGATGGCGAGAGATCTGCCAGAGGCTACCAGCTCACTGCCAGAGCTGCGGTGGGAACACCTCTGCTCTACGTGGCGCACATTACCAAAAACGACTACTGGATCAATAACAAGACTTCAATCAGCAATTGTATCGGGGGTTCTAATTACTCACAATTGCACGCTATATGTTTCAAAACCCTCAAAGATATAAATCTATCACGCACTCCTTATGCGCTTAGGCTATGTTTAATAAAAACAATATTTTTATTTTATGGGAGGTGACAATTACTATGGGAACCCATTTTAATTATAAGAATGAAATGTAATTAAATCCTACTTGGCCAAGAATAAAATGCATGGTTAGGCCTCTAATTAGGATGACTTTGTCAATAGAGGGAAACATATCACTGATAAGCAACTCAGTACTTTCATCCAAATAAGCAAACTGCTAAAAAACAATGCTGGATAAGAACTTGCTATATATATATATATATATATACACACACACAGTAATATAAATGCAGAACATTGACTGTAATTTTCAAAACAAAAATTTAAAAACACGGTTCAGCGTGGGAAGGCAAAAAGGGAAAACGGGGGTTGGTGGGTATTGACTCAGACTGGGCACATATTGCCCAGGAAAACCTCCCGGGGTTTAATTACTGTTCAGTACAAATTAAGGATGAAAAGATTCGGTCTGACTTGAGGGAGAACTGTGGATTACCATTGATCAACATTCTTAATGCTCTCTAAGATTGATTGTTTCAAGTGCAGATATGCCTGAGAAACGAACCAAAAGGTCATGCAGCATTTAAGAGGGATGGTGCTGTTTTCTTACTCTTCGCTCGCTTAACATGCCTCACCAAAAAGATCTCCTCATTGACTTTTGTGAACGTTAGTGCAGTTTGTAGTGTGAAACTATATAGGAAAGAAAAGCCTCCCGAACCCACGCCGCTGGGAAAAAAAAAAGACAAAAATGAAGAAAAACAGCAATTCAAACATACGAGAAGGAAAGAAAATAGCGAGAGAAAGCACATTGAGTTGTGGCACCGCATCAAACATTGCTCTGTTCACTGCAGGCAATCACATATCCAATCCTCGACATCCTGATAATTTCCATCCCAGCAAAATGTCAATGAATTAATAATGGCCAAAGAGAGGAGGGAAACACAGCTGTGGGTTTAAAGAATTCATCAAAGAAAATCATTTAAAAATATGTTTTTTAATTCAACAAATCTCTCAGGAAATCCTCTTTTCCCCTACGTCCCCTTAAACCATATGTTAGACAATGTTCAAAGAGCAGGTTGTGTTTCACCACATACTGCCTGATTCTGGGTGCAAAAGCTGCCCGCTAAGTGTAATGAGAGCATTTGGCAAAGGTTACAGCGAACTGCTTGTAAACCTGACATAAAATAAGGGTATCTGAGCCCTCGACTACCCTTACTGGTCTAATCTCAAACTACTGGCAGGAAGTCAAACAAGGAGGAATGGAAAGGAGGCAACAGAGGCAAGCAGCAAACGTGGTCTGACTCGTATTCAAGTAATGTGGTCATTCCCTTGGTGATTATCACATAGATTATCAGCAAGCAGCCAAAGTCGTAATTAATCACAAGCCAGAATGGCAAAAAGTCACGAAGTTCAGATGGAGGATGCGGGTTGAGGCAGGCGTTTGACTGATGATAGTTGCTGTCACTTCGTAGCCATTCGCAACCCTGTGGTGCTGAAGACCTGCAGAAGTGTAAGGGATATCTCGCCAAATAATCTCCTGTTTCTTAGCTGTTGCTTCCCGACGCACATGGTTGGGATGCACTGCAGGGCCCCAGTGGGTTCCATTTATCTATTTATTTATTCATTGCCACCAGACAGAGCTAAATCGCTTCAACAGGCCAGGATGTGGAGAGGCCACGTTTTATGTTAGATTAGCCTGTTTATAGGGATGTTGCTCTGCTCTGGATGGATCAATACAGCTTGGATTTCTGGAGGTAAGTGCTATATGTGTATCAAGTTAATTATGATTGCTGAAAAGAGTAGAAATGCGCTTTTAGTGGACAATGGGAGACACAGAGCCTATTCAAAGTAGGCAAAAATAACAGACAACAGCGGCGAGTGTATCAGCGACACGCTGGAAGCAAATTTTATTAGTTTCCAATGGCGCGGAGGTAAATACCTGTTTATGTAATTGTGTTTCTCCTATGAAACAGGATCCCAGAAGGTATGTGAATGCTGCAGTCGGCCAAAAAAGAAAGTAGTTCTTTCACGGGCTCTGAAAGCTAAATTTGTTGGTGATGCATTATGCTAATCAAGCTATTTATTCCCTCAACTGTGGTTTCGTATACCTGTCACCCACAGCCATTACAGTAAGCCTGATCAAAACCTTGAATGTTGGCAGCTTCCCACCGAGAGAGGTGATGTGGGCTGAGCATGCTACTTTTTTGTGTGTACTCTAGAGCCTCTATTCACACTGAAGCATGTCCTCTAAGGCAGCTCCGTGGCTTTGATAGTATGGAGTGAGAGGGCCCTCCTCTCCCCAGGGTCTGATATAATGAGAGTAAGCTTACTAAACATGATCTGCAGCTCTCTCAAATAAGCTACTCGAAATGGCTCGAGTCTGAAACAGTACAACAAACAGCGCTGATTCATTTGTACACATGCTCTCGCTCTGTCTCCTGTGCGCCGCATGGGGGGGGGGGATTGGGGGGTTGGAGGGCTAATGTGTTTTAATGCGTGGCAGAGAGAGAGCAATGGAGAGATGGAGAAAGAGTGCAGAGTGGCACAGTAGTCTAGCTTCATGTGCATCCATTCAGAAGTCACACAAGAAATCTGGATTTCCAGTTTAATTATTTCCTGCATGCACAAAAAAACAACAAAAAACTCCCCAGAAAATCGTGAAGCGACAGATTTTAAATGATTGCATTCGCGGCTTGCATTTGTACACACATGAATAGAAATATTCTCTGCAGTTATTGTCAGGGTAATAGTTTAACGTTGCCATTTCTCATATTCGGTGATTATCTTGTTTCAGGATCTTATCACCTGGCAGCGGGAAGCCTGGTAATCAACAGAGACATTATACTGGCAACAAGGTATTTCTTTTGTCAAACAAATCAGAACTATCAAACCATCTGGGAGTCAGCACAATTTAACAGTATCGCTCGAATACATTTTGTATCCCTGAATATCCTTTTACAGGAGTGAATTATATCCACTGAATGCCCGTTTTTCTCACTATTCAACCTTTAAGTGACTGAACATTTTCCAACAATGGCAATTTTCATCTGAATTATTGGAAAAAGTACAATAATGCCTATAGAGAAGCCTAGCCTTAACAGCCTGCTTTTGTGGCCTAATTTAAGAAGTGGAGCGCTGCTCTATCTCCTGCTCCTCTGCCCTTTCTTTATGTCCTGCTTATTGCAAGAAGCACCAGTGACTGGGACTAAAAATCTGTGCGATTAGCAGTTCAAAAAGGCGTAACATAGACAAATATGGTCTAATTTCAAAATCTGGTGTCATACAATCCATTTGAAACTTTGAAGCGTCCAATCAAAGAGAGGATTGGGAGCAGTACACCTGCATTCCCAGCTGCTCCACATTTACGTATTGTGTCTACACGAACATCCTCGCAGCTGCACGATTCGAGCCTTATTGTCAAGCCGGTGATGAATCCGACGTTGGCGAAGCAAAGGATCGCTTCTCGTCTTAGCGTTAACGCAGATCATTAGTCGCAGCTGCCTCGATTGTCGAGGCAGAAAACCCGTTTCAAAGCTGTCATAAGTTATTTCTTTGTGTCAAGTCAGATGAAAAATGATATCAGCAAGGATTAAACGCACAGCGATATTCAATTATTGCACTTCACCAGATGTCTGTCAGAATGGCAGGTAATGGGGAAAATTCAGTGTTATACATCATTCCAGAGATTTAGAGCATCTGCCATCAGCGTACATCTGACCTAACTAAAAGTATTTCTCTGCCTATGTTTTTTTTTTTTTGAGTAAAACTTGAAACTATTCCCGCTCTGCCCTCAATAATGGCCTCAATTTAAGCTTTGCTGTGCCTCACCTTCCTCCTATTTTCACTTCCCTTTGAGATACCAAAGCTTTTCTCTGTGTGAGCTGCTGGAAATAATCACAGGACATGAGATGAATGTGAGTGTTGTTTGTAGAAGTTTTCCTCCTTGACTATGTGTTTTGTATTCTCCTCCTGGCTGTCTACCCTTAGTTTAATGCGTTATTTATGCTTTGTACAAAAGAAAGGCAGGTGACAGCTCTGATAAATGCAGGCCTTCATACTGTAGGACCTACAAAGACAATGCAATTACACAGGAAAGACATATAAAGAGCATCAGACCCTGACTTGAAGTGTTCATCCCATGAATGTGAGTAATGCGTGTTTACTGTATGCTGGCAGGCAATCATACATGTGCACAGAGCAGATGAACAGATGCTTTTTCACATGGTTGTAAAGGACTGAACATACTATATGTAAGTGTCAGATTTTGGGCAGATGTCACTTCAGCTGCATGTCAGCTGAACCCACGATGATGTCGTGTTTGTCAAGTAAAAAGTACAATTTGGACGAAAGAAAATAAAACAAGGAGTAAAGTGAGATCTAAATTTATGTTATGAACGTTTTTCAAACTCTCAGGTTTACAGTATCACGGTTAAAATTACTGCGAAATGACTGTTATGCCCGTCAAACTGTGTTATCACTGGCATTTATCATAGATTCAACTTGAGAAATGGCAACAAATGATGTGTTTTTGTGACAGGCTGCTAGTACCAAAGTGCCTAAAGACACAATTTAAAATTGGTTCTTTGCTAAGTTGTCTGTCATGCGTAGACAACACTTGCTCATCCCTTGAGTTAGGGGCCTTTTCAGCGATGCTTCAGTGATTCATAGGTCAGTCTTAAGTGGGTTAACAAACATTAATACAAAGCATCTCTCTGAAAATGGTCAGGAATAAGGACCGGACTGAACTTTGAAAGACCTTTAGAAAGCCTTGAGAACTACTCATGACATTTAAAAATATATAAGAAAATCTGGCTGTTTGGAAACAAAATGTAAAGAAATAAGGGTTCAAAGGTTTTTCACAGTACTGTATACAGTATAATTACTACTTGTAGATTTGCTTCTGCTTATGGCTTCAACAGAATGAATTATTTGGATTCTCAGTATTGAAGAAGATCTTGACCACCCAAAGGCAAGACAAAGTCAATGCAGTCATGTGTAATATCTGCCAAACAGCAATGCATCTTGTTCCACCATAGTATCAATTCTTGTGTTGTCACCCAAGGCAGCACTAAAGCAAGCAGAGCAAGAACAAAACATCTGCCAGCATCTGCTGCTGAAATAGAATTGCCGATTTCAGAATTAGCATTTGTGAATAAAGGTGAAAAAAAATGTGCACAGTCCAGAAATGTGCATCGGTACAAGGAAAATGTGAGCAATTAATACTAATAAAGTACTTTTTCCCCCTTTTTTAAATTTTTGGGTTCTTTGAAAGGGTTCTTCTGGAGTTTCTTCTCTTACACATTTTCTGTATTCTCAGTTTTCCATTACACTAAATGGGTTTTAAAGCAAGGTTGCCAGCTCTGAACATCTCCCCCCCTCAGCATCTTCCCATCTATCCCTCCAGTGCACAGAAAAGCAACATGAAATATCAAAAGGCCAAAGACGTCAGAGCTCAAGAGATTGGAGTGGAGGGGATTTTCCTCCAGTGTGCAGTGCTGCACCTCCAGCAACACCGAGGAGGAGGGGCAGCTGGAATTTCATTTCTCAAAGATGAAATCCTTTTCATCATGCCTCTTTTGCATAACAATGGTGTATAAAATTCATTATATATAAGTGTAACTGTAAACCACCACAAGAAGATTACCCCAGAACACTCGTCTATTTTCGGGAATGGAATCAAACTCTGTTGCCATTGCCTTACTCAGGTTAAAAATATCACCACCCACGACCGCCACCAATGTGCATGAGTCACTAACCACACATTTAATGTGATTAGAGTGCTCATGTAATTTCAAAAGTAATTCATCCGGTGAATACAATATGTGAGGATGACAGCCTACTATTTCTTGATGTTATTCATACCTATTTGAATACATCCTTTTAACATGCTATATCATTAAAGCCTGATTAACCAGTGACTTGTTTCTTTCTGCCTCACACGGAGTTTAGTCAGGCACAGAGAAGAGGCTGTAGGTTTGCAATATTTCATCAGAGGTATATTAAGTTGATAAAAGGGATGGGATGAAAAGAAGGACCATTACTGCTGAGGATGCATGCCAGGTGTCACTCTAATTTAATCGAGGCACTAAAGACAAAGAGCGAACCTGAGGGAAGCCTCTCAATAACAGGCCTGACTGCAGATGACAAGTGGCGGGCTAACCTGTGATTGAAGGGACAGACAGTAGGATTTGGGAAAGTGTCACCCTGCAAACCATGAGAGGATTTAGGAGCGCAAATATACGAATGTGTGTGAACAAATCATTTAAAATGTAGGAAAAGAGAAGCAAGTGGACCAGTGCAGCTTCTAAAAAGAGAAGCGGCAGTTTGTTTTCATGCTAACCATTATGGTTATGAGAGGTAGAGCATATGTGCAGGCTTTGCACAGCTTTTAAGAAATGAGATATTCCAGATTCTCTGTGCCATATTGGGTTTCTTTTTTTCTCTGTTGCAGAACCAACTGTGGTCATAAAAGCTTTGTATGTGTAGCTGTAGCTGTGTAAAATTACTATTTAGATAAAGGTAATCCAGATAAGGTCTGAACAGTTCAGACGGCCTGGACACAATTGTCTTGACAAGCAGCAAATAAAGTCCAAAGTTTTTGTGCCACAGCCTCATTGAGTACTGCAGCTAAATCTATTCTGATGAGGTAAAGGTTGACTGAACTTGAAAAATCACCGAGAACCAGTTGGAACGAACGCAGAAACAGCAGATGTATTATATAAATTGCGTTTCGGCAATGCTATCCAAGTCACTAAGATATTCAATACACCACTTCAGGTCCTCAAGAAGATTTGCAGGATTAGAGGTTGTAAGCTGGGCCAGGTCAATATATTGATCTCCCTTCACTGAGAGCTGCATTCAATTTCCCAACAATTAGATGCACCTGAAGGTTAATATGGTGCTTTGTTAATCTCTTGCACTGTCTAAAACTAACCCTCTCTGTGGTTTTCACTATTTTTTCTTACTGCATATGCTGGTGCTGCTCTGACATAGTGGCATGTTGGAGGTTACCCACTTCTAAGGACTTAGATTCCATTTTTAATGTAGTTTTACAGTTGAGGAAACTGCTATTTTATATTTTATCACTTGTGAACAGGCAATAACTGTTAACATGTTACCACATTCACCTAAACCTTTTGTTGCTCTAAACCACCAAATATATATGAAATATATACATATGAACCTTTGCAAAGGTCAACGTTTTTGCATTCTGTTCACCTTTGCATTTTATTCTCTCCTATTTCTTAGCAGATCTGCGTAGCAGGAGATATCCAGTCCTGCGTGGAGAGTATCAGCATGCATGAGTAGCTCAGTTAGTGAGACAGTAGAAAGGACAGTCCCTTGGTCAATGAAGTATCAGTCTGCACCTCTTGAGGTGAAAAAAGAAGCCAGCGTGGAAATGCTGAACACTTGAATGGTCACTTGAGGTTAACTAAAGAAGCAAGTCAATCCTCAAAGACTCCCATGTTAAAATGTCCAAATGTCCATCAGAACAGACTTAAAACCTGCAACAACAAAAAAAACCTGTTTTGGTCTCCAGAGAGAATGTTTAATAGCAGAAGGGATTTTGTATTTTTTGTATAACATAACTGTTTAATTTGTATTAAGGCTTAACGTTAAGTCGTTTTAAGAGGATTTATTGACAGGTTGCTAACTGCAGTTAACAATAGTTATAGCTAGGCATCACCTTAGCTAATTCAAGTCCGCTGGTTTGGAGAGTCATACTTTTTCGTTGCAGTTAATCGTTAAGATGACTTGCTGTGCAGTTAACCAAGCTAAAAGCTAACTCAAGAAGTCTGGGGTATAACTCTGGTGAGTGAATTTCTAGTATTTTTGTTAGTGTTTGCATGTGTCTGTAAACATGATGACTCAAAAAACGTTCAATGAATATTCATATTGAGCTGTAGAGTGGGGTCATGTTAACAATCCATTAAAATATGTCTTATGTCTAACAAGCTCTTCAAGGTCAACTGAATGATTTATAGGTTGAACTGGCAAAAGTGTGATGTGTATTGTCAACATATAGGAAATGCCGTATGAAGATTATGTCGTATAACATGTCACATTTGACCTCTGACTCCTGTTCAAGGTTAATAGATTGAGCTGAAGGTCAAAGTGATAATAATGCTACAGAGGTATTTAAAACGATGGTTCTTACTACTATTGTTTGAATTGTTAACATTTAGTAAATGATCCTGATATGTGTGAATTCTAAATATCACATCATATTTGTGTACAAATATCATGTCACATTTGACTTCTGATCTCACTTCTACATTTTAGATTTGTCTTTCTTTGATTATTTAAGTACATTTAAAAAGAAAAAGAATGAATATTTTTAAAATACAATACTATTAAAAGTAAACACTGCCCAGAGAGTGAGCTGCCTTGGCAGAGGCTTGCACTCTCGGAGTGCTTGTTTTATTCGTATTTATCCGTGCATGTGAACTGCACCACTTTAGTCTGTGGCTGTACCTTTCTAAATGATTATGTTTTATTTCAGCCCCTAATCTCATATGTGGTCACTTCTGGTTTCAAGAAACCAAGATGATGGTGATCATAAAGCTGAAATGGAAGCTGTGCGACGTATCTGTGACAACTCAAAGGGAAACAACCCAAATGCCTGACACTTGGAACCACACTTAAATAAAATAAATCCAAACCTTTATTTGGAAACAGGCAGAGGTCAAAACCACAAAGCTGCCAGCAAGGCAAACAATTTCAAAAGAGAAGCAGGCAAAGTCAAAGTCTGTAAAACAGTCCAAAAGGTCAAACAGAAACACATCAACAGTAACAGTGGGAACTCTAAAAGGAACTGTTGGGAACACACAGAGCGCTAGAAGGCTTGAAACAACTCGAGTGGACAATCGCCAAAGGACTGAAACTGACAGCAACAGACAAGGACCAAAGATCACAAAATAAAACAGGAAATACCTTCAGCCAGAAGATAACAATCCATAAACCATCACAGAAATCCAAAAAAGAAATGGGTAACATCATGGTGATTATATCAATATTATGAGAAGTGTTATTATTTCACATTTGTAGATAGACATTGTTGTGAAAAACAAACTGAATGTGTGTTGAGCTAGACATTTATTTTTTTTAGCTTTTAATTCTTGTAATGCAACATATTATTTTTAACATAAGAGCACCAAGCATTGCCACACTGTCTGGCTCAATTATTAGGTTCAAATCTGTAAAAGGGCATTATCCATGCTGCTACCACAGAGGCCATTTAGCAGTTAGTAATGCCATGATATTCAGGTCTTAGTGGAGATGCTTTCTCTCACACTACTGAAAGGTAGGCACTGTGAGCCTGACCCTGCAGCTCATTCCAAGTCAACCTTACTACCCAGAGTAAATGAGTTTTTCCCCACCATGACCTTGTAACCACACTAACTCCTCCCATGACCACAGTATGTTTTTAACAGGACTGCCTTGGATACCCTCCTAGTGGCAATTTTGTTTCCATCCCCGGTGCCTGATTTCATATTCTGAGGACGTTGCACGACTTATGGCTGTGTGAGAATGAGATTGCTCACCTGGGATCTGGGTGATGTTGCTCCAGTGAGGTATACATTGGGCTAGGAGAAGCAGGAATGACAGCAACATTACATGGCTGAAATGAAACCTCTATAATGTTATCCATATAATTAACATTGCCTCTCTTTGGTTTCTGTTTTCGAATGCAGAGTGGCAGAGGGGATATATGTAGCAATTCTCAGGTATAAATCATGGTCAACATGGGGTAAACCGAAATTTTTATAAAATGATATGGTATCTGTGGATGTGTAGCAAGCAGAGCTGGTTAGAGGGATCACACTTGTTCATTTTATACTGGAGCCACTGAAAGAGCAGTGAATTCATGCTGTAAATCCTTATCTTTGCTGGAAATGAGCTGCACAGCAAGGAAGTGGGGGATACTGGAAGAAGTGCATTAGCTACAGAGGTTATTTTAAGGCACAAACTAAAGGGCCAAACAATGACTCCAGATTTGGAGCAAAAGAACCGGATACATGTACGAATCTGTTACAGGTGAAAATGTAAGATCATGCTTAGTGCCACAAATGCTTTATTATCATTCAGCCTAGTGCACCTAACTCTTCCATCAAAGAACCATTTTCCATCCAAGCTGACACTTTAAACAGCTAGGGCTAATAGAGTGTAATAATTGGCTGTTAAAACAGTTTTTTAATTCCTTTTTTAGGCACATCCAGAATTTCCAGGCTGGACTTAAAGGCTGGGAAATGAGGGAAAGAATTGAAGATGTTGTAAAAAAAAAAAAAACTTTGTATTTTGCTGTAGTGCCTTCATCCTTAATCGTTCTATTTAAAAATGAACAAAACTTCAATTGTTAGCTTTGTTAATTCCTTGATTCATAAAGAGGTGGCAGCACTGCTTAACTAGTAAATGATAAAGATTTTACTCTGAGGCTGACCACTCCAAGCACCTTTTTCTACAATCTTCAGTCACCCAATCACACTCACATTCATACAAGCACTTTTTCTTTACCTTCACACCTTGTCTAACAGTGGCACACACACACACACACTCAGGGGCAACTCGAGGTTCAGTATCTCGCCCAAGGATACTTCGACACGTAGACTTTCCCTGATTGGTACACGGCCTCCTACCTTCTGAGCCACTGCTGCTCAAAGCTGGTATTCATGAGGGGTTTTTTTTTTTATTAGCACTTAATCCAGTAAGTGTGAAAACTACACTACACTGTCCAGGACTCTACATTTTCCTCTACACCATCCTCTTCTCACCACTATGATAATGTCAGCTCTACTACAGCTGATTCTGCAAAATTGAGAAATGAGACACGACGTGAGGGTGGTTCCACCTGTGTGTGTGTGTGTCTACCTGTGTAGTAATCTACTCCCTAAACATATGGTGGTGAGTGTTTGAAAACTCAAACCTTTCTACTCAGTGAATATAATTGAACTTACTGCTTTGCCATTTAATGACTGTTGTCCACACCGATAACCAATCATTTATTAGATAGTCAATGAGTGCTACATACAAATGAATTACCTGCATAAATGTATATCTACATTTACACAACACTACGCAACACTTAGCTGCACTTAAAGTGCAGTGCATTCAAGACGTTTCCCAGACAGCATCAAGCCATCAATGATAAAATATCTTCAAACTCTGTTACTAACTCTGCAAGTTGTATATAATAGATATCCTTCTCCTGCAGGTTTACTTTATCCTATAGAATTGCTAATTTCATCCATTAAATTGAACTCACACTGTTCCCAGAAACCCATCGTTTTCTCATCTCGTCACACACCCTTCTACTTTCCACCCTGGTGGCGGATGGAGAAATGGTTGGGGGTACTGCCTCAGTAATTGGAGAAGCCTTCTGAAAAATGCAGATGAAGCAGGGTGAGAAGAAGAGGAGTGAAAGTGGAAAAGGAATACGAACCAAATTCCTAATTATCCGCCCATTTCCTCCTATTCCCTTTTCTTGCTCTGACAGGGTTACAGTCATATGGTGAAGGCTCTGCTTCTGCTTCACATGCTGGCCTCTGCAATAATTAGGCACAATGTACATGGTTGAACAGGGATTGATGCTCACATAAAGGCCCGACTGAGGAGGAGGGGAAGAGGTTCAGGGGAAAGATGGGGTTTGATGAGATAGTTAAGAGCACCGTCAGCACTCTCACAGTTACATATGTTATAAAGAATCACAAGGTCAGCTGCAATTAAAACCTGCATACTAATCATATAGACAGACCACTTAATATGGACTGGGACAGCACATGCATTGTTGCATTAAGATATGTCAAAGTAATCAATGTCTACTGCATTTGGTGCATTTTCTAAATGAAGGGAACAGAGGGTAGTCCAAGATAGCATATAGGCATCTCAAATAAGGGCGCTAGTTTCAGTTAGTGACATTAATTTCCTAGTGATTGGTGATAGGAAGGCGAGATAAGCAGTCTGCTTTTTTTTAATACATCTATAGCACTACAGGGGTGTAGCACATGAGGAGGTGCAGTCCACTGTATCTTTCAGTGCTTTGACAGAAATTGATGACATTTGCACAGACGTGGTCACACGCTTTGTCTTTGCTCAACTTTTTGTCTTTGTCTCACAAATTTGCTCAAAATATATATATAAGTTGATGTTAAATACTGTTTTTTTTTTTATTCTAAAATTATTTAGAAATATTTTTTAAAAAGTGAGCGGATGCAACATTTAAAACGAGGAAGAAAATATTCTGCACTATTTTTGGAGCAGCAATCAAAAGCAGGCTTCTTATGGATTTCCTTCTTTTCTGTTACCATGGTAAAATGTTCATGACCAAAGTTTCACATAATGAAGTCACTGCATGTAAAAAGACTCTCTGTAAGCAGTAGCTGGCATAATGTTATAGCTTATAAATAGATGTTGTTGTTGTCTAGCTGGCCCAGAGATGGCACGGTCGTTTGTCTAATCTGGTGACTGTAACAATATCGAGACTAAATAAGCAGGTTTACAAACATCATCGGTTCAGGAGATGAGGCTTGAGGCGGCGTTTTCGCTTCTTTGGTTGGTTTTCTCAGGCACAAGGTTCTGGCTATGTACACAGCAGCCCCACCCAACCTTTTGTTTGCAAGTGACCCCTTATCAGAAGAAACCTGGCTTAAAGCGAGAGTGACCTTAAATAGAAAAGACATTTAATGGCTTGTTTCCCCCCCCAAAAAAAAATTGCTAAACTGCAGGGCTGTATAAAGGTCCATTATAAGATTATTTTTAACTGTGAGTTGCACAAAGCCACCCTAACAAAGTAGCAAGTGGTATGCATCCACGAGAAGAAGGACTAGAAGAGGTTAATGACCCCAAACACAATTCAAGGCACTGGAAGAACTAAGTGTCACTGGCTTTCCAGTGCACTCACCTGACCTAAAAATCATGGACTATTTATGGATACAGTAACGACCCCCAAAACCTAAGTACTCCCAAGATGTTAAGTAGCTCTTTATGAACTGTCAAATCACTCTAGGATAAAACTACTGTCAGCTTCTCCCTTTTTCACAAGTGGTTGCCACAGTGGGTACCTCTGCATGTTTGATTTGGCAGAATTTTTAAACAGATGCCCTTCCTCATGAAGCCCCCAAAGGGATTTGTGTCTTCTCCTGGGATCAAATCGGGAATCTTTCACATTTTAGGCAAAAGAGGAAACTACTACACTTAAAATCATTCTAGGATATCATGGGTTATTAGGCTTTAACTTCTTATCCATTCCAGCGAAAAGGAGAAAATAGGTACTATGTTCCCTTGAATCTGATGTATTTTTCATATGAAAAGTGGTCACATCATTTGCAATGAAAAATGAACTGTATTTCATTCTCTTGGATTTTTGTGCTCCACTGTATTCCTCAACCACAATGTTGCTCTATTTTTTGCAAACTGAAAAGCAATTCCAACAACATTGCTGATTCCCATCCTATTTTTATCTTTATGCTACAGATGTTTTGACAGCCGTATTCTAGTTAATTTTTCTCCACGCGGTTTCATATTTAACAAACATACGGACATCTTTGAAACAGCTAATTCCCACTGAAAGCTCTGACGAGCATTCTTCTCATGGTTAAGCCACCTACCGCAGCTAAAGGAGGCTCAGCACTGCCACTCTTGCAGTGCACCGGGCCGTTCTTATCGCCCCACCACGAGGCCGCAGAGGGGTAATAGGATTGTGACTCACAGAGAAAGTGCCATGCTTACCATGCAGGGAAGGGCTGAGGCACAAGTGTGAACGCCTCTGCGGCTGTCCAGCATCATGAAAGCAGACAGGGGCAGGAGGGAAGGATGTGTTCTCCTCGCTCCATAAATAACTGTGCTAAATTGCAGGCTTTGGAGGGTCAGTGGGACACTGGTCTGCCAGTGTATATCTGAAGGCCTGGATATAACCTGTAATCCTGCAGCCCTGAAAACGAACAGCACAGCAGTTACAGCAAAATGTATTTTCTGTAAAATGGAAGCCTGAGCATTTATGAGCTTGGGGAAAGAGAGACAGGGAGAGGAAGAAGAGCGAGACAGAGATGAGGCGGGCGGAGTTGGTGGGGGGGTTGTAGTGTCTGCGTGGTAGAGTCCTTCCTTGGCTGGCTGGATCCCAGCAGCAGCACAGCATTCACTTTGTACTGGGAGGAAGAAGATGAAAGCAGCACTGGGTCAAATAGGGATGGAAGGGGAGAAAGAGGAAAGGGGGGAGGGTTGAGACCCAGAACCCTTTGGTTTCAGATTCTGGCTGGGTGTGACTCTCACCATTCAGCATGAACTCTTGTGGTTAAGCTTCAAAAGGTTCACTGATTCTCTGGGATGACTTGAAATCAGAATTATGGGGCAACAAAGTAAAATTGCACTTTTCAGTTCAACACATTACCGGAATACAGTGTCACCAGTTCCAGCGGTCTGTCATTACGGCAGTGGGTGTGTACGTCAGTTCATGAATGCCACAGTCCTCATGGGAAGGGCAGTGGAAAGCACAGCAGGTGGCGAAAGACCAAACAGGCCCACTTCAACTGTGAACTCTAAATGTGCAGGTTTTACTTTTTAATGCAGTTTGGTTGGTGAATGCTGTGTTTTATAAATAAATTTAACTTACTTACTTTCATATTTGAAAATATAAATGCCTGAGGCAGTGAGAGCTGAATGGAGGGCTGTAGTGAAGATATAAGGTTTTGACTGAATGGCAGACACACAGGTATAGATTTTATATCAAACGTGTGAGACAGGAGACTTCCACTACAGGATTGATTGCACGGAGTTACAATCACTTTGCTGCACCAGATAAGCATGACAAGACTGAAATAATAGTTCAGTTACAGAGTTTATTATTGTGCGTGTGGGTTGCCAGGTTTACTGAGATCTTCAGTGCTATGAAGAGTCTGCACATTCACCTTCTGGTCTGGGGTTTCTGCTGAACCTTGTCTCCAAACATCATCTGACCCAACTAGCAGGTGTATGCTGCAAGTTTGAGCTAAATGCCTTTCCTGTCTTTCTGCACCCAGGTATGCTTTGGTATGGTACCATAGATGTGCAGAGTACACAAATGGTCAGTAGGACGCAGACTGTCTGATCAGAAAGACACTGAAACACTGTTCTGTATCATTTTAGCTACACACAAAAAAGGACATTTTCATGATCTTACTTAATGTCCTCTTATCTACATGCTGTTGCTAAGAAAGCTAAAATCCATGAGTGGATATTTCGGTTCCCAGACTTATTTGTTTAGCTGGACTGAATAAAACACATTTCCCTCACAGGCTGGTCAAATAAACAACATTTGGAAATGAATAGAAGGAGAAGAAATTATTATTGTGAGTGTGGGTGACCAGGTTTACAAAGCTACAGGAACAGCTGGAAGCCAGAGTGCTGTAAGGAATCTCTACATTCACCTTCTGGTTTGAGGTTTCTTATGAATTTGCCTCCAGATGAAAATATGTTTAATAAATTAATATTCACATCATGATGGTTGTCGTGACTAAATTTAAAAGCAGGTCTGCTTAGAGATCACCCAGCCTTCTAAGTCTCCAACCAAATATAGTGGAAATATAAGACATGCAGGGTCTAGGCCGTGTACACAGTTTACATAGTTAAACAATTTATATCTGCAGTAGACAGAAAAAAGTGTTCATTCAATTCATTTACACATGTGCGAAGTGCAAAAAATGTAGACAGTTGTAAGACCATAGTTAAACTGTTAGGGTTAATTAGCTTAACATGAAAACAGATATTTATTCATTTTTTTCTATAATTCTCTGTTTAATGACGCAAATCTGCTAAAGAACGTCTCGGAATAAATTTGTTGAAATTCCAGTTTAGTGATGTTGAAGTAAAAGACAGCTGATGCTTCTGTCTATTTACTTTGAACAGCATTAGTGCTAATATAGCTAGCCAGCAATTGTAAAAGTAGTAACGGTGTACATTTTTATACTTCTCCTTTCATGCATTTGTTAAAAAAAGACTAGATGGTAATTGTTCAGCACGATTTCTGAATGTTTTTGAGAAACATGAATATCTCTAATTCCTCATAGAAAGGCTCGAGTAAGTTAGCAAGTTGCTGAAAAAGCCAGGTAGATTTCTTTAAAGTCTTTTTTTTTCTTTGAAATACTTTTCTTTTGCCTTATTCTGTTGCAATAAGCTGTAATGATGCTCATTACAACCCAGTGAAGCCGGAGGGCAGGAAAAATACCCATACCTGATTACTCTAACGGTGCCTAATTGGCAAAAATGAGTGAACATCACACTTGATTTGCTAAATGTACGTCTCGTTACCCAGCCACACCGCTACCTGCCAAGCTACGTTCTTCCCGTTAGTCACATTATTTCATACTATTCTTTGTGAGGAATTTGGAGACATAACAATAATATGTTATTTTGAAACATCTACTGTCATAGAAGTGTATTTTTTCCTATTTATTTATTTATTAACTTTATCTGCAAGCAGTTCTAGGTGACTTTCATAACAAGGATGTAAGTTTTTTCCCATGAAATCCGCGTCCATGTCTGAAAAGTGAAATTACTCACTAGATCACATCAACATAATGGAATATCATTTTTGAATAGGCAGCACCATCTCAATATTACATCCAAAGTGTGCATCCGGCTGTCAACAATCTTAAAATGCACATGCATACAATTATTGACTTATAGCAAAACAAGACGGTCAGCCAATAACACGCGTGTCACCGAGGACACGGCTTCTGTTTCCCCCGCATTTGGTGTGTTCCCATTTATTCCTTGTCAAGCTTGATGATGATAAAGTGACACGTGGTAAAAGGAGGTTGTCAGGAGAAGACACGTTCTTTCTTCTCTGTACCTTCTGGTGGCTATCAGGGGTTCGGATCTGGCTGAGAGCAATGCTTGTCACACTGAAAGGTTCAATAGCCCTCAAACTGCAACAAAACCGGTTTTTGTTCGGTGACTGACACTGAGTCACCACATATATAGTTCCTGCTGAGTATCAATGGCTTAATGGGAAATAGGATTTGAGGATTTTTGATAGGAAAAAAAAACCTTTAAGGTGAAAATTGAAAATGTATTAAATATTGGATAATCTGAAAGAAACTAATCAATGTGACAGTGGTAGAAAACATTATCGTAGCACCTTAGAGCTTTCGCTCTTATCTATTAACAAACATGTATCTGGATGACAGGACCTCAATACAGCGCTAGAGAGCAGAAAACCAGCCTTTTTTATATAATTGTACCACTATTGGTGGAATTTACTGATTCATGCAGTCTCAAGTAAACCTGCAAAAGCAAAGTGTGTGTGTGTGTGTGTGT
>NW_005187642.1:666245-694740 GCF_000239375.1 Pundamilia nyererei | reverse complement strand
ATCTGTTTACCTTTTTTTACAGGTTTAAGAGTGTGTGTGTGTGTGTGTGTGTGTGTGTGTGTGTGTGTGTGTGTGTGTGTGTGTGTGTGTGTGTGCGCGTGTGTGTCTGTTTGCAGTTGTTGCTGTTTGAACCTCAGCAGCAAGACGCGGATGCTATCGTGACAAAGCGATAGGCTTTACTAATATGAGCCAAATGTCTGATCAGGATTCAGCAGGTGTTCTGCGTGAAGGAGACTGACGTTTGCTCGGGACCATCCATCAGAGCTAAATGGCAGATGGTCTTCTCTGTGGCCAGGGAGGAAGTGCACTAACACAATTGCTAGAGAAACACAGGGAGCACTCTACCTGCTGATAATCCACTTACGCACAGACAAAGCTGCTTTAATCTGCCCGCTCCTTCCCTGCAGCTCCCCCACCCCTCCCCAACCTCCACATGACAAGACCAGGCTCCGTGCTGGTGGAGAATCAGCATTGATCCACTGCACGTATGTACACAGGCTGAGCACTGACAGACCATGTTTTAATAAATCCCTAATCGGTCTCGTATGTGGCAGGAGGATCACAGACATTCAATACAAAGATCTAGAAATAATTATAACATTGCTACTTTACTTTTGCTTAATGAATGTTAAATACTGTCCTAGCATCTGGTTAAAGTGAAGCAAACACTTAAAGGTGACAAATTACATTAGTGCTGACTTCACCGTGACCTAAAAAAACAGAATTAATTATCCACCTGCATTACTACCAAGGTTGTGTAATGGTGCAGAAAACTAGTCTTAAAAAGGCACCTGAACAATTTTAAGTGATTTGTTTTCAGTATTTGGAGTATATGGATAACTGTCTCACATGTTTGCTTGTTCAACAATTTTAACAGGATTTAGCTCTTGTTGTTCATTTGACTTCAGTAACAATTTTCAACTGCCATTCAAATGTTTACCTAAAAACTAAACAAAGCATACTTTGTGTGTGATTTTTGTCTGATTTAGTGCAGTTTAATGAGCACAAATTAGCGGTTCACATTTGAGTCAAGCCCTTCCTCATTAGAAAAGACAGATTTGGAGCTAGACCCATCAGGTGCATCAGGCCAGGACCTGGAAGTCCCACAGGGAGTCATTATGTAAGAAGATGAGGTTTGATTAAGATATTTTCCAGGTTTTTCCCGCTGATTGGGCTTCATTAAACAACACTGACTTATTGAGAAATCTTATGCTCATCACTCAGGCATCAGAAAGGACTGCTGCACTGAACTGCTGCCCAGATCAAAGCGGATTTATAGCAGGTTTATTTTTCTGCGTGCTAGTGTGCTGAGCTGTTTTGCCTATGAACTATTTAACAGTTTGAATAACGAGTTGTCCTCTTTTCATAAGGCGTGAGCAGTGGAGCTCTACAGGGAGGAGGTGTCAGAGCGGAATAAGTAGGAGAGAAGGAATGAACAATTAGTGTAGAGTGGTGGAACAGTTCCATGACAAGCAGAGGCGAGGGGGTAGGGAGCCCTGAAAGAGGCCAGGTGCAATATCACATCCTTCCTGTCAGTGTGCTTAAAAGGAGAGCAGAGGAAGAGCTTTTAGCTCCAAGGGACGCATGTGGAATGCTGACCATAGGCTGGAAGAATCGACTATTCAGTGTGCGTCTCATCCATGTGCCCTACTGGGTCGGGGAGGTATCTACCAAGTAAAAAGTGCTGCCAACATCTTCTGAGGTGCTTGGAATACCGACAAGAAAAGTCAGGTCTGGAGGATGAGTACTGACCTTGATCACTGCAACTGTTATAGTCATGCATACGAGTTAAAAGAAAGAAACAACATATATTGTTCACGTTTTTTCAAATAACATTCTGAGAATGTTTGCAGGGAGCATTTGTTACCTTTAGCTGTAAGAGGGGCAAAAAGAGAGTAAACTTTGTGATTTTGTAGGAATGAATTGGCATTATTTATGTCAAAATGTATTTATTCTGTCGCTTTAATCTATTCTGCTTTAATTTCATCATGCTGTGCTTAAGCCTTAAAGTCACTTACCTTCATAGCGTATCAGGAGGCTATTTTTTGTCATGCTTTGGAGTTCTGAGGGATTTTTGAGCACGTCTTTTGTTCCCATGCATGTCTTTGCTTTAATTCATCTGCTTCTCTGAGGGAACTTTGTTCTCCTATTTTACAGATTACATAAAATGCAAATGCCAAAAAAAATGCTTTAAAAAAAGCTATAGATAACATTTAAAGTTAGAGCACATTGAGCTCAAAGTGAAGGATTTAAAGAGAAATAAAATAAAATAAGAAATCATAGACAGGAGATTGTATTTTTTTTTCTGCTGTCCACATCTGTCAGGCCTGGTATTTTTGGTTGGTAATGATCAACTTTAAATTGTATCTTTAGGCACTTGGACACCAGCATCCTGTTGCAAAAACAAAACAAAACAAGACAAAAAAATCTGTTACCAAACAGTAGTTTTTCTCCAACTAAGCGATTCCAAAAGAACTATTAGTCAAAAACGGATATATCTCAGAGTAGGATGCAATGTGTCCTGAAAAACTTGTCCTGAAGCACATGAACAGTATCTGGTAGTCATGTCTATATAAAAAAAAACTAAAAAAAAACAAAGTCAAGTAATGAATCCAAATTCTAAAGTTTTCATTTAAATCATTCTCAACATGTGCAGAGCGGACCAGGAGTGCGGAGTTGCAGAGCCCGGATCTCAACGTTGTTGAAGCAGTGTGGGATAATCTCTACAAGAACAGAACAAAAGGCAGTAAAGATCCAAAGAAGAGCTTCCGATGTCCTTCATGAAGCCTTAATAACTATTTCTGAAGACTACTTTCAAGAATTACAAGCTTGTCTAAGAGAGTTCATGCTGTGTTTAAGAATAAAAGTAGGTATCAAATATTCACGTTCAGGTTTCTCCGAATTTTAAAAACTCTGTTTTTGTCCTCTATGGAGGACATAAATGTTCACTCAATTTCATTAAAACACAGCGTACCCATTTTTCCCCTGTAAAGAAATGCAGGGTGGCTTTTGCACAGTACTGTATGCTTTTACTACATAGATTAAAAAGTAGATAGCGAAAAAGAAGATAAAACTATATTCCACTGGTCAAAATTACATTTTTCTCTGATCTACTCTGTAGCAGACCGTCAGTCCATCTAAAGGCTAACATTTAATGGTTTTTTCAACTTCCAACTCCCTGTCTCTTTGATTGAGTTTAAGTGCTACCCAATCACCATTTACTGGTGATTGCTATAAAATCTTGTCAAACTAGTTAATTGGTTCTATTAGTAGAGCGTTTTTGGAAAGGGCTTCCCATTTCTCCCGAGGGTAGCAGGTGCTGAAAGAACAACAGCGCAGGCTCTTGATGCCAGGAGAACTGCTCCAAATTACATTCATTAGGGCCATTCAAATATAAGGACACTTATATAATTATGTGCTATTAAAGAATTCAAACAAGTTTGGGAATGGTTTAAAAATCAAGTCAAATTAACCATCCCCCTAGAGTTTTAATTGTTTTCTCGGTGTGGAGAATGATTTTAAACTGTGTTTTGAAAGGTGTCTTTTGTTTCTGTTCAGAGGGACATCACAAGATGTCTTTGCTTGGTCAAAGCCCCTGCTGGGAATTGCTGGTGTTTGTCCATCATTGATTAGGAGTGTCTGTTAACAGCATGCACTAACATCTCAATTCTCTTGTGATGAAAGTGCCAGGTTCAATAACCACCCTCTGCTCTCATGGCTAGAGTGTCTTTTTGCATGTCGCAAGCATGCAAAGCTCCTTCTTTTCATCTTGATTGACTTTCTTCTTCTAAAAGTCAATATCAGCCACTTTTTCAGAGTAGACCAGAGGATAAAAAAGTAAGGCCACAGTGTTCTTTAAAGGTTTTGACTTTCAAAGCAAAAAAATAAAAGCTTTTCTTCTTCATGAGGGCTTAGAATGAAAATCAGAATCAATTTTTATTTCATGACATTAGGACATATCACAACAGACCAAAGGATTAGCAAGAAAGTATACCTACTCACACAGCTGCGCACAGAAACACAGTGAGAAAATTCTATTGATTAGTTTGCCGGCCTTTACCAGTTCACAAATGGGAGCTGACAAGGTAGAGGACTTTTTGTAAAGACACTAAGGTTGCCTGGATCTAATCCTAAAGTAGTCATTAGCCCACTATCTTGGACAAAAAATATACTGTGTGTGAAGCCTCCGGGTGCTCCTGTTTTGTCCTTGCAGGACTTTGTGCCTGCACTGTTTTGAGAGCACAACACACTGAAAACTGAATTGAGCAGGTGGGGGGAATAATAGAATAAGCAAGCCATATGAAGTGATAACAGCACTACCACAATAACAACAACAGGATAAAATCCAAAATTTCTTTTTGTTTTTCAGGTGGCGGTAATACATGATTTGGACATGATGAAAAGTAAAACACAGGAATGTATCACAATATGAAAGTCTGACACTGATACTGATGCACACAGACAATGTTGACAACGATGTTTTTCACGTCTGCATGTGTCTGTCTTTGTGTGTTTGATTGTTCCTATTTTGAAGAAGGAAAACAATGAAATCTTAATTATAAAAGCAAATTATGTTTCAAAGGCTTTCAGCCTCCTCATGTTTTTATCTTCCCGCCATGAAACTTTGTTTCACCTGTTCAAAGAACGATGTTTCAGAGACAGTCTCGCTTTTTGGTTTCTTAGATGCTTTCCTGGCAGAATCTAATCCATCCTCTCTGTTCTGCATACTGGTGAATTGTTTACACCTCGTGGTCTGGTTTTGGTTTGTTAGGTGGGGTTTTTTTTCTCTTTTTGCTCTCATCAAGTTTTCTCTGTATGGTAAACTTTGAAAATGTTGCCTTGCTATGCCGTCTTCTTCATTCAACTGGATGTCCTGAAGCTTTGTTTGTGTTGCTCTACCATAGAAAGGATTCTGTGATCATCCACCATTGCTGTCCTTTATAGGTGCCCAGCAGTTTTACTTGCAAATGTAGCTTATGCACAAAAGAGCACTTGAAAGAGGCTTACACCACTTTGTTATGCAAAAGTTGAAAGTTTATGATAGCGATCACTACACAACATTGCAACTGAAGAACCATTCATCACCAGCCTCACAAATCAACAAATTCTAAAGTGTAGAGGGCAGGATATAAGGCTCATTCATGTGTGCACATTTATATATTGAACACTGCGTGCAGGTGTGTACATTCTGTGCACTCTTTTGTAGACCCCAGGCATTTTTATGATGCCAAATCTTTCTTCTTTTCCTCATAATGCACAAAACTGCACATTTGGACACTTTAACTGTTCCTGCTATTTCTCTAATTGTTTTTTTTGTTTTTTTTGTGGGTTCTTTTTTTTTGCAGGCTTTGACCTTTTCTCTAACAAATTGGCACACTTTGAATCATCCCCAGACCTTTCACAACCGTCATTTATGAAGAACAAATGAAGAGCACACCTGTCTATGAAATAGCTATTGGAGTGAGTGAATTGTGTGTGCATTACATTTGAGCCCCTGAAAATATTGGACTGGCTGCAACTCCCTGAGTGATTAAGAAAAGGTTTTTGTTCAGCCCATTGAATTAAAGTTTAAAGTCTGCCCTTTAAGCCCATATATATATCACTGTATAACTTTAACCTTAATATATTTGGGAGCAGAGCTAAAATATTAAACATTGTGTAAGTGTCCAAGTATATTTGGACCTAGCTGTGTGCACGATTCACCAGCAACATGGCAGCATTCATGTACAGTACTGTTCTACTATTAAAGGTAAGTTATAAAAAGCCAGTGCTTGTCTATGCAATAGTTTCTATGTGAATTTCAAATGCATGACGCAACTTAAATACCATGTGGCAGTGGATTTAATGAGGGGCAAAACATAAGAGCCGCTTTTTCAACAACAGCAATTGAGGTGTTTTCTGGGTATTCTTTGGGGCCCTCTAATGAATAAATGGCCAAGCAAATGCCGCCCGACTTAAGAACATGCTGCTACCCAGCTCCAGAGCTAAAAGCCTAAAGTGAGATTAATCACTGCTGCTGAAGGGGATGATGTTCTTTGTATCTGGTAATTTATGGTCTCTTTACCACTGAGACCCTGAACCAACATCACGCCTCTCACATACTGTACATACTCTGCCACTAATCATGTGCGGCTCCTTAGGCGCCTCTTTAGCAAATGTTCTCAGCAACAAGAAGATGGGCTGGACATAAATAAGGCATAAGGGCTAATATAGTTGCTTTCATGACAGCAAAGCTTCTTACTGCTTTACAACACCCTATAATATCCAGGAATGTTCCAACACAGCCACAAGTCACTGCTGAAGTAAGATATAAGTATGATGCCTTCATAGCATCACAGAAAGGAAGCGATGTTTAAGGAAATAGCTTAGCATGGGAAGAGACAGCTTGTAGTCTGGAGGCCTTGCAAAGGATCAAAGTGAACAGTGACTTCTCTTAGCCAGGTCTGATGTGGGAACAGGATAGTAAGCAGAGTTCTCCCTGCGGTCAGAACCTGACTCATGGTATAGTGAATATTTCATGTCAAACGTCACAGAACTGACAGCGGTGCTGGCCACAGGGCAGCTCTGATAGACAGAAGAAAGCATGTGTAGAGTGGGGTGATAGAGTGGTGGGGGGGATTAGTATTCATACAGTAGTATGGGCAGTTTATAAACAGGCATGTGCACACCATATGAAGAGTAATAAACTATCTAATGCAGAAACAAAGTCTCTGAAAAATTGTTTGGCTTCATAAGGCGGTTTGAATGTTGACCCGTCACGTCCATTTATACAAAAAGTCCCCTGCAAAGCTTCTCTCTAAAATAGTCCTCCTTATGAAGACCGAGCATACTGCTTACTGTGACTGGATCCTGTTAAATCATTTTAAAAATACAAATATTTCTCAGTTTAATAACATTGCTTGTCACCCACACATTTTCATAAGTGTGCAATATTAAGCCAAGCCTTTAAAGTGCTGTTGCCCCCTAACACTTTTAGGAGGCTGCATTCAGCTTCAAAAGCTCTGATGGGCCCTCTGGAGAGGCCAAATCATGTAGTCTTATTATAGAGGAGACAAATCAAGTGTACCAAAACCCTCCCCTTCAGCCCTACTTTCTCAAGGTTATTTTCAAAGATAGCTCATGTCTTAGTACAGTATGTGGGTTGGGCTTTAAGTCAGACCTGCCACTAGAGATGCAGTGTTACCCTATGCAGTAAAAAATAAAGAGTTTCAGAGGCCAGGGGTGTAACTAATTTAAACCCTTGGGAGACTTGGCTGGGCACTGGGTTTTGTCCCAGCAGAACAAAGTCAGGCCACTTCGGTTCTGGGTGTGTTTGGCTTCACACACAGCAGAGACTGTGTCAACTTACTGTATGTCTCAGTATTACAGCACTCAAAGGTAATGAGATTTAGGCTTTCTGCATCATAAAGTATGGACACCCTTGAGGCAGTGGCGCCCTTGTTCAGCCTAGGAGCACAAATCAGGCTTACATAATATCAGAATCACCACATATTACACTGAGAAATGATTATGGACTCCAGAGAGGCATGTTCCTTCTGTCAGTGATATTTTGGCTGTCACATAGGATATCTCTCAATAGCGCACTCACTAGCTCCGCTTTCCCTTGCAGGACAAAATACCACATTTGCTGCAATAATAGCTCAAACAGATGAATCTCAGCAAACATCCCTTCCACGCTGATAAGCACACTGTAATTCTCTCAAGCCATATAACTTAAATTTACCTGTACCAAGTGTCACATTTTCCATTTTTTAAACGCACTGCACTGTGAACATGAAAGTGAGAGGACTGCTGCAGCATTGTATTACTCTTTGGTGGGAATCCAGGCATCGCTAACATTGATTTCTTATATTTTATACTGCGGTATAATGAACTCCCTTCAGTCAAGACCCGTCACCATGCATTACTGTCTGACCACACGAAATGAAAGCTATGCTGCCTTTCAGGCACTTTAAATGAAATACAACTAGATAACTGCATGCAGGCAGCCAGGAAAACAAGAAAAATTGTGCAACAGAATTGCATATGAACATCTCCGCATTTATGTGCATGTATAAGGAACTCATTTAGAGAGGAGAATGGAGAAGAGAAAAGGAATACCAGGTGCTATGCATATAACTGTTCCATTTTTTTGAGATTGTATACAGGACTGAGTTGATTTCAGTTGTCTTGCAGCTTTATCTGAGCATAATGTCTCACCCTGAAAGAGCATCGAATGTTAAAACTTAAATTTATTAACTATTTAAGTCATTTTTAATTTGGATGCATTCATTTTTAAAGATGATCTTCTTTTTATTTGGCAAGTGAACTAATAAATCAAACCTTTGAATGGAAAAATTGCATAGATTTTCCAAGCAAAAAGTTCTGCTAAATGTAAAAAACGGTGTATGTATTTGCATGTCATTAAGGCATTAAGCTTTTTAGGAGGATGAAACATTCAAGATGTGGTTCCAAAAGTGGAATCAAGAGGACCTTGAGTAAAGGTCTTATATAACTTTTACAAACCAGAACAAAACCAAGCTAGATGGTATCTATGGCTGAGCCGCCCTTCATATCGGCAAATCTTGCCTGATCAGGACCCGCCCAGCACGTTTTTCTCTATTTTGTCATCTTCTCCATGTTTGGCTCGTCACTACTCTTCACACCAACAGAACTATACCAGTAACAATGACAGAATGCTTATGTGCAGCGTACCTAATAGCAGATCTGTGGTTGTTACCAGTGCTCGTGGTACACTGCTGCTGGCGTCACACAACAGATGCGCTGGCCTCTTCACGTGCACTAAGCAGGAGTACAGAATTGTCATCCAGGCAGGTAATTGGCTGATGTTTACACCGCCCTTGGCATGCCCCTCCTCCCCCGCTTGACACATCTGTAGTGTTCATTAGAGCCGAGGAGCCCTGTGCTATCCTGTGTTAACAAATCTGACTTCCCAGGCTGCTCAGTATGCAAAGCAAGTTTCCAGAGCTCAGTGCTTAGATTCATGTTGGGACAAATCAAAAATTGAACTTGAATAGCCTTTAGACTAATTTTAGAAGAGAAAATGTAATGTAAATGCATTAAGATCCAGTTTACGCTTTGCTGAATCCTTTCATAAATAACTACTGATGTTCCCTGGAGAGCTCGTGCTATTTTCTATAAATAAGTCATGCTTTCTCATTATATTAATATCATGGTTAAAACACACACAATAAGGTTAAGAACTACCAGAGAGTGCATAGGAACAAAATGGAAAAAACAAAAACAAAAACAGAGGGAGCGATAAGAAATATAAAGCATATAAAAACTGGTATCGGGGAAAAAAGCAGCGGAAGGCTTACCCCAGGTGCTCAAACGCCAGATGGAGAAACAGCTGAATCAAGTCCAGCAAAATAGACTCGTCATCAGCTCCAGCCTCAAAATCTTCATTAAGCCCAAACTAAAGAGAGACAGACGAAGTAAGCGAGAAGGGGAGATGTAAACGCTAACAACAGCTTGTGTAAGGACAAATTAAAATTTAAAGTGGTTTCACGGCACAGCGATTTAACTCTGAAATCCAAGGCTTAATAGATTAAATCACAGAACTATGTGCATGCCAAACTTTCTATTAATTAATGATTTAAGAACACAGTAATTACACAACCACAGTCTATGACTAGTGATTTCAAGAGAAAGGAGCGAGTGCTCTTCTATCATTTTCATTATGTAAGTCGGGATGTTATTCACCAAATGCATCCTTCATTGAATTACTGGATGTATTTCATAAAATTAGAATCATCTGTCACACCATATTCCCTCGTCTCTTTGAGAATGGCGCTACTTGACGACACGAACTGAACATAACTGTGAGTTATGTTTTAATCGCATTAATTTGCACACTTTGGAATCCTGACTGTTTATCGTGGGTATGAGCGTCTGACTCATCACATCGCTTCCTAACACCATTTGAAATATGAAAAACAATTTCCTAAAAAGCCTTTCATACTTACAGACTGAAATCAGATTCTCAGAGTGCTCGCTGTAATTATGATTAACACAGAAGTGGTGCGAGTTACGTAAAGCAGTAAAGCATAACAGGGCTCGTATAGAGTTACGTACTGTGTGACTAAAAGAGTAGGACATGAGATGAGATGTAAAAAGTTAACTGTGCCTATAATAAGGTCTGGATGATTAACACCGTTTGGCTTATTCTTAATAATATGCTTGGATATATTTTGTTTATATATGTTACATTACTGTGAAACTCAAAAGACTTGATAAAAGAATATTTGCATAACAAACTGGTATAGTGTCACGGCTGGCGCGGCAGGCCGTGTGGAGATAAAGTGAGGATCCAAGTGCAGGCAGAGGTTAACTAAAATAACTAAACTGGGAAAACCTAAATACATGAAGCCAAAACTCACATAGTGGCATGCAAAGGAACACAGGAAGGAACACAGGAAGGAACACAGGAAGGAAAACAGGAAGGAACACAGGAAGGAACACAGGAAGGAACACAGGAAGGACCACGGAGGAAACACAGGGAGACTCGGGGAAGATATCACAGACAAACCAGCAACCAGCAGGAGAAAACGCAGGGCTTATATATTCACAGGGGCAATCAGGGAACGGGAAACAGGAGGGAAACACAGCTGGGAGAAATCAGAACTGACGAGACAAGGAAGCGAATCAGAATACACTAACACGAGACACAGACCTTCAAGGTAAAACAGGAAGTACACAGAGACAGCCTGGAGGGAGAAAGAGAACATGGAGGAGCACATGATGGGATGAGGAAACACAGAACACAAGTAGTGGGAACACGGCACCAGAACTAACACCACAGAGGTCAACTATACGAGAGGAAATTACTAAATACACAGAGAACTAAACAGAATACAGGAAACCTAAACTAGAACACTGGACACTATAAAATAAACTAAGATACAAAGAGAACCTTAAACATCAAACATAATATAAAAGACGCAAGGAACTCAAACGCTGCGTCGAGAGACCCAGGATCCTGACATACAGTCACTCTTTTCTAAAACATGATCCAGTGATTTCAACTACTTTATTTCATTTCCTTCTTCTACATATCAACCTACTATCAGCCTCCTGGAGGATCACAAAGAGGTTTTATTTCCTGCTCAAGGACACTTCAGCATGTGCAGGTGCTGAAAATCAAACAGTCAGTCTCATGGTTGCTGTAAAACTTGCTTTTCTTCTTACGTAAGCTGGGAGTTTTGCATATGAAGTTACTGATGAATCTTCAATTCAGTTACAACAATTTTTGTTTCTCATCTATTAAACTTCATTTATTATTATCATACACTGTTTTAAAGGTGCACCGTGTAGCTTTTATAACCAGTGTGGATATTACGTCGGTGGACTAGAGGTATTTAAAGACAATAATGGTTTGAATTTGCCTCATAAAGCACTTTCCCATATCTTTCAAGTCTTTTTGTGCCTTTCTCCATTTTAAGCGAAATTATAGGCAATTGGCCTCTGGGAAATCATTTCACTTGTGGTGGAGGGAACACAACAATGGACTGTAATAACACATGACCTTCGAGGTGTGAGGTGACAGCAAAACTCCTCTCCAAGATGGCCAGCCACAGCCAAATTAGTAGGTACAATGTGTCTTTGTGTGTGCCTCTGTGTGTGTGTGGGTGCGCGTGCATGTGTGTGTGCGCATTTGTGTTTGTGAGAGGGAGAAAGAGAGAGAGAGGAGCCTCAAGGCATTACCTGAAAGAGCTATATGTGAGAACAAAAATGTCTGACACAGTTGGATTGGAAATTAAGCATCATGTGTCCTGCCTCCTTCACGCTCTATCTAGGCAGCTCCCTCAATTAATTTCCAGAGGTGAGAGTGCTCCTGAAGCGTCTATCTCCTGTGTGCTGCATATAAAAGGGGAAACTTCAAACAATCTTTCAAGCTAAACGTTTTGTTTACATGAAAATACACCAGGCTGGCATAAAGCTTGCTACCCCGGTGTGTGATTTTAATTAAGATGCTGGCACTGTGGAATCAGAAAGGCATGATGCCCAACAAAAAGTAGTTCTTTCGCTTTATCCACTGCTACCTTAAAAGGCACTCCAGCGAGTCTCCCTTCCGTTAAATGTCCATACCTTTATGAAGAACCACAAGCCGAAATAACACAGCAAAACTCACAAACTGAACAGATTGTGTGAAGAAGGGGCATGAAAGAGAAAAACGAGTAAAGTTCACATTGTGTACTTAAACATGCGGAAAGCATTCCCACCCTCATAAAGGAAAGTCTTTGTTTTTTAACCGTTTTAAATTATGTATTGTTCATGCTGGCTTGTCGTCTTATTTTTTTGTTTTTTTACTGGCGTATTGGCACTTTGCCGTGCATTATTGCCACCGTTAACACCCTGTGCAGCTGGAGGAAATTAGAGTCACATTGTCTAGTGATCACGGCCTGCGTGTGCATGTTTGCAAACACACTGATAGAAGACATGGCACCAACAATAATCTGCCGCTCTCCATCCTCAGCAGTGGCAGAATTCAAATGCGGTGAGGTCAGAGTAGCTCCTGGCAGGCTAATGAAGCTGAACCATACATACACATGCACATTAAAGACTTTCAAAAAAGGAAAAAGTAAGCTATTTCAATACACACACACGCAATCACTGATAGCGCAAGCTTTCATTAAATGGTTTGATGAGAATGTAAATTACACAGGACTCTCTCTCAACATCATCACAATCAAGAAAATTTGCAGCATCTATGCCAAAGAGCACTGAAGCTGCTCTGCCAGCATGCAGCTTACCAGACTTTGTGTGTTTTTCCTCTAATGTGTTTTGGTGTAGCTGTAGTTGTTGCCTATTCAAGCCGGTCCAAATGATTTTAAATTAACCCTCGTAGTGTCTCCACAAAGACATTTCATCTGCATATTTCAAATGCAACTACGTGACTCTGAACAAACTTTAAATCTTGCGGCATTAAAATATTGTCCCTGAAAGTCAGTCCCAGTCTGACTTCATCATTACTGTGTCAGGGCTTGGACAGCCCCACATGGAGACCTCTGACTCGTTCTACTGCCTTTCTGATTGCCGTGGGAGATTAGCTGACCTCAGGACCTGAAAGGAGCTGGTATTACTTACCTTGACCATGCTCTATGTGTTTGAGGGTTTTCAATCAGAGCTGGCACCAAGCTTCTTTTCCTCAGCAACAACACTTGGAGGTCAGTATTCTCTATAAAATATGCTTGTGACAAATAGCTTTTAGAGGTAGATGGGTCTGCATAAAGGAGACAGGGAGGTAAAGAATGGCACAGAGCAATCTTAGGACACTTTCAAGTTTTGTAATTTTTTTATGTTTCAGACTCATTTTAAATGGATTTAATTCAGGTTTGTTTTTATCCACAACCCACAACAGTCTACGACAATAAAGAGTTTTGTATTCAAGCCATTTACTTGAATACAAAGTACCTTTGACAGGAATGAGACTCTTAAATGTTCTTGGAAACATTATGCTCACCAGAATCACTCCAATAGGTTGATCTGAAGCACCGGGTCATGGCCATTTTTATGTCTCAGAGATGTTGTCTGTGAGATGTTCTCTTAGGTTTTGTCTCTCACAGGGCTTCTTCAACATTTTTTTTTAGCTCAAATACCAGTTATAAAATGTTCTTCACACGTGGCTGCTGTACTGCTCGAGACTGAAAGAAGCATCAAGTTTTGATTTTGCTGGTGTGACTGTTAAATGGTGAGATGGTTTTTAAAAAAATTAAACATTGAAATGAAAGGGTGTAATGGGTGTAATGCGTACAGGTCTATTTCGGTGGTCGATTTCTCCCCTATAATTTAGTATCATCTGAGGATATTTAATAGTTTCAGCAAAAGAAACAAAAGTTTCATATCAATTTCAAGCTTTGTTTTGAACCCACCTTTCATTTCATCGCTTTTAAGCTCAAAGAAGCATTTCCACACCAGTGGTCTCAGAACACAAAAAACAACACCTCATATTAAATGTCCTGTATATGCATAAAGACTTATATTACAGTGTTGGAATATAAAACAAGCGGCACAGTGGTCGGCGCTGTTGCCTCGCAGCAAGAAGACCTTGGGTTTAAATCTAACATCAGGCTCAGGCCTCTCTGTGTGGAATAATCATGTTTGCTCCATACCAGAGTTCTCCACAGAGTACTCTGGGTACAGTCCAAATACATGCAGTTAGTGGTGTTAGGTTCATTCTGTCTGTGTCATCCCTGCAAAACACTGGTGATCTTTCCAGAGTGTAACCCACCTCTCACCCTATGGCAGTTGGGAGAGGCTCCAGCCCTTCTGAAAAAATGGATGGCTGGGTGGTCTTTAAAATCTATTTAAAACAGAAACTTGGATTGTCCCCTTATGTCCTTTTAATCAAATTTTTACCTTAATGTAAATTTTGACTGCTAAAACACATGAATCTCATCTTATCCCTTTTTAGGCCTAGATGACATTCAAGTGTATTTTGACTTTCTTCTCTCCAGTATTCCAAATAGGTTTAATATGGGCCAGCAGTCTCAGCAACGATGAACAGAGAGGACTCTTTTCTCAGCTGAGCTTTTTGAGTTTGGAAAGTTCTGGGATTAGATTTATGCTGATTTGACTATTTCAGAGCTCTGTTGTGAATGTTAATTATCAGTGGGTATGTGCCTACTTTATTATGTATCCATTTGTTAGCAGTTTTCTTTCTTTCAACCAAATGAAGCAGAGGGTGGGGTGATGATCAAATATTTTGAGAAATGTTCCTTATTATTACACCGTGTACTTACACCAGCTTCCTATTTGCTTTTTGTCCCCAACCGTACATGATACATTTGGAACAAGTAAAGTTGTTCTCACTGAGCACAGTTTTCGAAACTATGATAAGATAAGATAAGAGCATTACACAAAGGGTCATTTAACACTGTAAAAAGTTGCTTTGTATTTTTTGTTTAATTTAACATGTGTGAGAAAATGGATTAAAGAGCCAACATTGCAAGGCTGCACCTAATACAAGGATGTTAATGTTAATATTTAATGTTAAACATAGTCAGTGTACCAGGATGAAATTTGGATGAGCTGATGGATCATTGCTGTAAGCAGCAATCCGCCTCTTAAGTCTAACATCATTAGCCATTACTGGGTCCAAACTCAATCAAACACTGAGAGTTAAAAACACTCCAAATGCTTTCACTTCCAATAAAATAATCAGTGAATAAATAATCCAAGCATCCATGAAAAAAGAAAATTTCCGAAGTGTAACAGAGTTTGCGGTTAGCAGGAAGTTAGCTGGCTATTTTCCATCTAAACGTGATATACTATGAAATTGTATGGCAGGGAAAAGAAGCTGACAAGGGACCCAACTGAGAAGAACACCTGTGATAACCCATCCACAACATGAGGTTAGTCATTAATATACTGGTTTGAAGTATTCCTGATGGATTACTCCTAATTCTTAGCTTCATGTACCCATTCAAATTTTTGTTAGCATCAGCCTGTGAACCAGCGGTCTGTAGTTAAGTTGCTTACGTTGTTTAAATTGAGCTTAAAGATGGCATGCACATGAGTATTGCTAATAAAAAGCTAGAGAGGCCTACAATGATCACAAATTATTTTTAGGAGCTTCTTTATATTAAATATAACAAGATGCACAGCAAGACGTTAAAAAGACAGCAGCCTTAATGAAAGAAGCAGGAGCTTGGACAGAGCAACAGGGTTGGTATGTCATTACTTAACAAGCAGATACCAAAAGCCAAGCACGTCCCCAAAAGGCATTTTTTTATAGGTACTCTTCTAGATTTTAATACACCCGTTTTAAGAAAAATATATATTAAATCCAATTGAAGTGAATTCTGAAATCTTGCAAATTGTGGAACACTTCAAAAGGTTTGCCAAATGCACTGTATAGATTAGAAGACACCTATTGGGTGGAAAGTCCCCAAGCAGGCAGGCAGAATGATTCTCCAAGCAGCTCATGTGCAAAGTGCTAAAACAGAGGATACACTGTCATAACTGCAGAGTAACACACTAAGCAGTGCTTAGGAGAGAAAAGCAAAACACAGGATGATAATAAAATTGTACTTTTTCCTCAATTGCTACAAGCATCAATAATTAATTTCATATTTGGGGAAAAACAACTGTAAGTTTTTATTCCTAGCTATTCTAAACAGGCCTATAATTTTAGAAACATCAACAAGCATTTTAATATCCTGAATCGCTTTGATCCTGCATGCATTACGATCTCACTCTTGAGAATTTCTGGTATAATCCTTTTTGATTAGCATCTCTTAGCTTGTCCTACCTTTTTGTTCACCTCAAAACTTAAACACACACACACACACACACACGAGAGAGAGAGAGAGGAAGAGAGAAGGAGCGATCAAGTCCAAAGATGTTTTAAACATGAGGGGGTTTGTTGCCTGTGTTTTGCTCTCAGCCATAATTAAATTCTTAATTAGCGAGCCCTCTGGAAGAAATACATCAAGATAGAATTCAATTTAGAGCCCTTACTCATTTGGCCAACAGTAAAAGAAGAGAGGGGGGAGGAGACAGCGCAGAGGTAAGGAGGCAAACCTAGCAGCAATAAACGAGCACGCTGTTTTAACTTTGACTTGCTCCGTGGTAATGCTGCTCCAGCAAATATAACTGTTTCTGCTGCATCTATAAGGAAAACTCAGTGAGACACTCTTTGCTACATTTTGTCCATCAACTGTGACGTACTGAGGGGATGTCATTATTAGTTTCTTTTGTTTCTCCAGCCCTATTATTGTAAGAACTGAGAATATTACAGTCATTTCTATGTCTACTGGATGGGCTACTTACCGTGTACCAGTATGCCCTGCTGCTGCATAGACACTCCTTAGACACGGTTGAGTTTTTTTGGAAAAGTAACTTGAAGCTAAAAGAAAAAGTATTGTATGTGCAAAAAGTAACGTAACCCTGTTGTGCACATCTTATGATCCTGATCATCCTTCTCCTTATCCCTCAGAGTTAACCACGCCACAGTGAACCAGGAAACCTCTACCCACAGGCTGGCCTGACAACTTCAACTCATCGAAGTGGGAAATAGAGAATCCATTTTTTAATATGCCTGCTAAGGTCTTTAGTCATGCCTGGCCTCTCCCTGCGTCTGTCTGGCCTATCCAAGAACGGCTGCGACATAGCTCTGAGGTTCCGAGGAGGAGTGTGGATTTGCTGCAGCCCTTTGATGTGTCAGCAGTGCGTTGGCGGCACACCTCTGTGAAATATTGAAATGTGATGCAATGACGATAGGTAAGGGTGAAGAACTGCCAGGGGCTAACTGAATGTGCTCTTCCCTGCATGGCATTCCTTGGCTCTAGGTCCTCAATTCCTTCCTTGAAATTGGCAGATGTGTTGTGTGGTTGTGTGTGTGTCAGTGTGCGTGAGTTTGTGTGGAAATGCGTGACTGCATTACAAATAAGCGTGTGTCAACACAAGCGCCTGTCGAAGTGTTCGGTAAGCTGGGGTGCAATGAGGAAAACAAAAAGCCCAAGTGTTCTCCGGTATTGGTTTTGTCTAAAAATAAAGTGATATACAAAAATAGACTGATTTGGGAGAAGAACGCTCAGCTCAGCTACGCAAACTTGTGGTGTGCTACAGTGTCAGCTCCCAGAGGGTCCCAGTGTACACGGAGGCAAGATAATAAATTTACTCATAGTCCGACCTTCGCTTGCGCTGCAGAACCCTACGGATTTGGAGTCTGACCGCAAGCGCTCTGCATCCTGGGAGAACGGCGGCCTCACTGCCGGTAGCTGTGAAGCTCAGGTAGTTGAGCTGGGAGTGAGGAAGATGATTGTGCAGTCAGATCGGCTCTGCGGAGGCGAGGGTTTAGAGGCTTTAACATGTACGCAGCACATGTAATCCCCAAGCTCCAGGATAGGACTGCGTGCCAGTAGGATTCTCAATATAACTGCCATTCTGATGGAGGACTGAAAAAAGATATTTTATTGTAACAACATTCACTTAGCACTTGCTGCAGCATAACAGATTTTTCATACGTGCCACAAAGTCCAACAGACTCAGGGTTCTGTGTTTATGTTTTAGCTACATAATTAAATAACTCTGGAGGCTCAGTTTGGCTGCTTGCATCTCAGCCTACAAGTGAGTTTGCCTTGATTCATCAAATAAAATCAGCAGGTTTAATGAGTGCGTGGAGATCCTGGTATAACCTTAGTGTGCAGCTCTGCATGCTAAACCCCTTCATCTAATCAATGAAATAGAGATACTACTTAGAGCATGAGGGATAATGCTTCATTTCCCCTAAAAAGAACTGGAAATTCTCTGAACTAGAAGATGAGGGCACAGCGGTTATCAAAGTTTTCTGCCTGTGTGTTTTCCCCCTCCTCTTTCCCCTATCGTACCTTTCCCTTCCCTTGGTTCACACCTCCCAGAGGGAGGGTGAGGAAACAACACATCAGCACTGCTGCACTGTGCAGGAGAACAAAAGCAGGAATACAGCACTCTTCCAGAAGCACAAGTATAGCTAGAGTTAGTCACTAATTTATGCATTAACTGGGACTAAAAAGGCAAATCTTTTAATACCTTTGTCAACTTAAGAAATTCCACCAGTGGATGAATTTATGACACAGATGCCTATATCACAGATAAAAGTAATTAATTATTGCTATATGTTAAATTCCATACATATACGCTCATGCACAATAGCATTGGTCTGGGAACATATTTTTATCACTGTATTAGCAAAAACTAGCAAATACAGCTTCACAGAAAACAGATAATAAAAGTCTTCTTATTGTAAATCTTTTAGATGTGCAGACGTCTGGGGACCTTTTCATTTGCTTGACACCCTTCTGCTTTTAAAGCATCAGAACTTCCCTAACTTGGTATGTCTTGCTGGACAGGTCAGTACCTTTCATTACAATTTGCCACCTGATGACATTTACAGAGCTTTTTAATTCCTCGGACAATGTCTCTACCTCGGGCCCTTCACACATGGGTGGCTGCCACTCAATACAATCCCTGAAACCTTCTGACAAAGCAGCGAAGTTGCTGCTTCAGTTCTGCTAATGTGCTGCCCACATTATACCTTCTCTGTGAACACAGCTCTTCAAACCTTGCAGTAACACTTAGAAATTCTGGGCTCCTCAGACCTACTGACTCAGGACCTGCAGAGCATGGCTATAAAAACATATCAAAGGACTTCAAGTTGGCAGTTTCCAGTGACTGTAATGTCATTAAGAAATGGAAGTAAACAGGAAGTGGAGAATTCAAGATAAGATCAGGAAGACCAAGAAAATTTCCAATAAAACTGCGTGTTAGTTCAACACAGACAAAGGTTTAGCTGGCCAAGAATTGGGATACTCTTAATACAAAGATGGGGTCTACAAAAAATTTAATCAGTAAAGCTAATGCCTAAAATATACTAAATGGACAACAGTACTGTTCCAGCTACACAGTACACTTTACAGGAGCTGCTGGGCCATGAAAACCCATGCCATGAAATGTGGAAGAATGCTATTTTTGTGCATTTGTTGATGCCAGAGGAGGTTTGGGATTTTAGAACTTACTGAGTCAGCAGAGCGTTGGTGACTTTCACGCACTCTGCGCCTCAGCGACCCCAATCTGTAACTTTACAGTACTTGGTCTGCCACTTGATGGTTGAGTTGCCACAGTTCCTGAAAGCTTCCACTTTACAATAAAAGAAATTGCAGTTCATCATGGAATATTTAGACTGTTGCAACAGTGGCATCCTATCCGGTCTTTAAGTCTGACATCATTAGCTGTTTCCAGGTCCAAACTCTGCTTCAGGTCCCAAAATCAAATGAACACTGCGGCATCACTGAGAGTTACAAACTGTCTGAATTCTTTCATCTTTAATAAAATGATAGGTGTGGCTGCTCTACCAGGTGTAACAATTAAGTATAAAATCCAGGCATCCATGAAAACAGGATTTGTGAAATTTAACGGAGTTAGAAGTTAGCTCGCTAGTTTCCACCATGTTCTGACTGTGAGATTTCTGAAAAAATTAAAACGCACAGCTGATGAAGACAAAAAAACTAAACAGTAATGACGTTTGTAGGGTTACTAAAGTTGGGCTAGCTGGTATATAATGATGTGTTACGTGGTGGCTAGCTACTCAGCTATGGTTAGCATAATATAAACACATTAGCACAGTGAAGCAGGAGGATGAATGCTAACTTTTTTCCATTCGATAAAAGTAAATGTGAGGGTTCCTGATGGTTAGTGACAAATGCAAGCGCATGGCAGGATGCTGTAAACGGACCAACCTTAAGTCAGGAGAACAACTGAGATAATCCATCCACAATACGAGGTTAGTCGTTCATATACTGCTGCATGGGCTGGGCTGTAGTTACATGTAAGGTTTTAAAAACTGAGCTTTAAAATGAATAGTGGTAATAAAAACCGAGAGAGACCGACTGTGATCACTGACTATTTTTAGGGACTTGTTCAAATTAAATAGAACAAGATACAAAGCACTAAAACACGTTAAAAACACAACAGCCTTAATAAAGGAAGAGTAGTTTGGACCCAGAACCAGGGTTCATACGTCATCATTTAAAGACTGGATTGCAGAACTCAGTGAGCTCTTTAGAAAAACCTTGAATTCAAAGATTACGGGGTGTGGCCTGATACTTTCCTACATATAGTGTATATTAAATCACAGAATTCACAGTCATTTTGGAAGCAAGTTTGATAGATCAATGAATTTCAACTTGAGCTCTTTTGTTAGTCGAGCACAATCAGCAGCATTTAGTGAGTAACTTACCTACTTTTAGGGATTCACAAGTGAACAGAGGCTGGCAGGGCAATGATCTGAAACGCACCTCATAATCCAAAGAACTGCTAAAATTAAGATGACAGTTTTTGAACAGCATTTACTGTCACATAACTTCAACACCATTCAAATAAATCTTTGGATAGACCTTAAACATGCTGTGCATGCAAGACATCCTAAAAATATCTCAACGATTAGAGTGAGCTGCAGGAAAGAGTGGGTAAAATTTTCTACACTGACTCTTCAAAAAAAAAAAATTGTCCTTTTTTCCGTGTTTTATGTGTGATAATAGGTCTGCAGAGCTCATATTGTCAGTGTGGTCAGTAAATAACTGATCCATTACCTTGATGCCATCTGTTATGAAGAGATGGCCACAATCTAGTTATTAAGTTGCTGTGCCTTATTACCCAATGTTCACAACTAATGACATAATGCCCCGCATTACCGACTGGTGTCATGCTATATCTCCCGCCATTCAATACCGTGTTTCTCAAATTACTAACAGGATCTACTTTAAGATATACTATGAGAATGTGAGCAAACATTGATCTATTTCCTAATTTACAGAATTAGATCAATGTATAAAGAAATCAATTTCATGACAATGTGAACACTAAAATGATCTGATTGGGTTATGCCAGCTATTATCACCATCTATAATACAGTCCTGCCATTTTGAAAAAAAAATTCTTTAAACACATTTATATGCATGAACAAATGATGTTATATTATTAGGTTAAAGTGGATTGTGTGCTCATTCAGCCTAGATAATGTGGTACAAGTGGCTATCTGAGCGAGAATAAATTCGATTTTATTCCCTCAAGTGACTGCGTGTCATACTACTACAGAAGCAAGTCTTGGTTCAGGGCATCCTCCCTTTTTTTTCTCTAGTCAGTAAGTGATACTCATTTCAACAGAAGGAGAAGCTCTTGTTTTCTAGAAATCCCATGTTTCATTTGAAATACCTGTCAGCCGGGAGACTGCCTTTAGACAAGCTTATTCATTCCATCACATGTTTTCTCTGAGCACTTGCCCCGTGTGCTGCCATGCTGCGGGGAGTCCATAATATCACCCTCTATTAGGAACTTGACTTTAACATAGGGAGCAGCCCCATAATGGCAAGCAAAGCAGATTGATGCTGGTTTGAGGGGGTTAATTATATCTAGGTCACTGTTTTTTTATGAGTTCTAAGTATGAGTAAAACACTGACACAACTGAGAAAAAAAGCTACATAGGAAGAATGCAAACACAAAGGAGAATTTGCATGTTTGTGTGCCTGTGCAGACAAGAGATACACACATGTGCACATATACACACTGCATAGTAAATCCAAAAATACTACATTTAGAAGCCTCAAGAGCAACTAAGCCACTGGATGGATGCATGCCTGGAAACTGGGTCATCTAAAGCCTTAAATGCAGACTTTTTTCAGATTCCAAGTAATTCTTTTAATCTTCAACATCTTGCATTTGCATTTGCGCTACATGCTGTAGAATATGGAGAGCAATGTGACAAGCAAAGGCTGTATAAGATTACAGTCTGAGCAAAACTGGTAACCATGGCCCACAACAGCTTCTTGAGAAATGGTACTTGTGAATGGAGCAGTGTACAATCCCAGTGCATGGCGAAGGTAAGTATACATCATCCTTCAATTACTGCAAAACAAGGCAAAAACATTAAAGGGAAAAACTGTTTTTATACGTTCTTTATGCTATTAAGATATTTCTAAACACCCCTAAATGGCTCAAACAGCTCTTCTCACTTGCATGCACAAGGCAAACCTGAGGTGACATTAATAGCATGACATCTCATGCTGTGGCCTAACATTTCACCCCCTCCTTGGTCAGCTAATTGGGTCATTCTCACTTGGATTTGTTAATGTAACCCTTGATGCTGTCATATGCTGTGTATTTCATATTTCCTCATTTCTGCTTGATCTGATATATCCTCTTTGGTATTCATAAGGAGCACTACGTTGCCATGAACTCTAAAACAGATTGCTAAATACATTTACATTTATACATTTGCATATCACAGCTCAGTGACCAAAAAGGCATCTAAAGATGGCCTCTGTGTTTAGGTGCTCCGCTGCTTTTCATTTTCACACTTGAGGCTTTGAGTTTGAAGATGTTAGTGTTTGCAGATTCCAATATAGTTTGATCTAATAATCATTTCATAACAGGAAGCACATCCACTGATAGCTTAAATGGGTCCAGCATCTGCCAGTAGCCACAGCTGAGACTATGGCTACATGAGGGCTGTTAATACTACCTCTCAAAAGTTCATGTAATTGTTCATGTAATTGTGGGTTAAAATAAGCGGTTTAAAGTTATCTAATATTCTGCAAATCATAGCCCGTTATCTTTATAAAGCTACTATAGTGGACAAAAGCCTTGAATAGTTTGTTGGTTCAGGCCAAAAGACTTGTCCACCACTCCAAAGGAATGAAATAGATTTTATATGACATGGTATTTCATACGAGAGATTGCCAAACAAAATGAAAAACTGAAGATTTTATTCAATACAATGTACTAGTGCCTTCGTACAAGAGTGCAAACTTGCTCTAATCAGAATAGGAAGTCAAGTGTGAGGTCCAATCACGCAACTGAGCAAGGAGCTATGGACATCAGTCGCTAGTATGAAAAACATACTTTTCACAGGTCTTGAACAGACAGCTTCATTAAATGATAGCACCAAGACACTCGTCTCAACTTCAACAATAACGAGGTGAACACAAGGATGTTGGCCTTTTGAGCAGAGTTGCAAAGAAAGCACCACTTCAGCCACTCTTCAGTGATTTTTTTTTTCTTCCATCTTTTAACCTTTTTGTTTTATTGGTCAGTCTCAGACACTTTTTAACTGCAGCTAGAAGCCAAGCATCACGATCTTTTAATACAAAACAAGTTCAACATAGCCAGGCTTTCTATGCCTGTTACATCCTGGGTTAATAAAGCCGATGTGTACTTACATGAAAGGGACATTTGATGCATCATTTAAATCTTCTTCTGCAAAAGTGTACCCAATGTGCCGGCTAATTGAGATGGACAGGTTATGGAGCGATATGGAGAACGTAGTAGAGCAAGATCCAACACTGCAAACAACAGAGCAATGCTGCAGAAAATTTTAACTCTTCTGTTGTTTAAAAAAAAAAAAAGATCAGATGGAGATTTGTTAGATGTCCACTCCAAACAAACCAAACTCTTCTTGCCTGGCAACTAAAAGAAGCTTGAAAACATTGCATGGGAGACATTGTTTAGCCTGCTGTTGGATCAGTGGAGTTTGTTAAAAGTACAGATAAAAACTAAAAAACTTTCAGAGCAAGTGAAAATGTTATGTTACGGCTTTTCTTAGACAATATACAACAATACTACAAGAGGGATTTTGAAGCACTCTGTTAATAAGCACTCACCATTTACTTTCTTAGGTACACCTGTCAGCTGCTAATTAACACAAATATCTGATCTCAGGAAGGTACACAAGTCACTATGTTTAGTAAGCGTGTAGACCTGGTGAAGACAACCTGCTTCAAATCAAGCATCAGGACGGCAAAGATAAGGAGATTTAAGTGACTTTGAACGTGGCATGATTGCTGGTCTGAGCATTTCAGAAACTGCCTACAGGGATTTTCCCACTTAGCCAACTGTGGGGTTTACAGAGAATGTTTAGAAAAAGAGAAAATATTCAATGCGCTTTAGTTATCTGGATTAAAAAGTCTTGTTGATACTAGAGATCACAGGAGAATGAACAGAATGCTTTGAGCTGATAGGAAGGAAACTCAAAGTAACTTAAATTACTATTACTAGAAGGGCATCTATGCACACAGAGCATGTCTAACCTTGATGCAGCTGGGCTATGGCAGCAGAAGACCATAAAGGATGCCATTCCTGTCAGCTAAGTAAAATGGTAAATGGCCTATATTTGTATAGCGCTTTACTAGTCCCTAAGGACCCCAAAGTGCTTTACACATCCACCCATTCACACACTGGTGATGGCAAGCTACATTGTGGCCATAGCCACCCTGGGGCGCACTGACAGAGGCGAGGCTGCCGGACACTAGCGCCACCAGGCCCTCTGACCACCACCAGTAGGCAACGGGTGAAGTGTCTTGCACAAGGACACATGACCAAGACTGTCCAAGCCGGGGCTCAAACCAGCAACCTTCCAATTACAAGGCGAACTCCCAACTCTTGGGCCACGATCGCCCCGCGATCAGGAAAGTACAGGAAACTGAGGCTAGAATTCACAATTTACATGGGCTCACCAATAATGGACAATAAAAGATTGTAAAAACTTGTCAGGTCTCATCAGTTTGAATTGCCATGATGACATTCAGAATGCAGAGTCAGAATCAAAGGTTTGCGTAAAAGGTTTGGGGTGGTGGCGGTATAATGCTGTGGGGAATATTTTCCTGGCACACTTTCACCCCTCAGTGCCGACTGAGCATAGTTTAAATGTCTCTTTCCTTACTATTGCAGCTGATCATATCCATTCCCTTATAACCACAGTGTACCCATCTTCTGATGGCCGCTATACATTTTGGTATACTACGCCTGCTATCACAGTGTACCAAAAAGCATTGGCATGAAAGCCGTCCATCCATCCATCCATTCACTTCCGCTTATCCTTTTCAGGGTCGCGGGGGGCGCTGGAGCCTATCCCAGCTGTCGTAGGGCGAGAGGCGGGGTACACCCTGGACAGGTCGCCAGTCTGTTGCAGGGCCAACACACAGGGACAGACAACCATTCACACTCACATTCATTTGCACATTCACACCTAGTGACAATTTGGGTTATCCAATTAACCTATCCCCACAAGCTGCATGTCTTTGGACGGTGGGAGGAAGCTGGAGTACCCGGAGGGAACCCACGCAAACACGGGGAGAACATGCAAACTCCACACAGAAAGACCCCGGCCTGGTGTTGGAATTGAACTCAGGACCTTCTTGCTGTGCGGCAACAATGCTAACCACCTTGCCACCGTGCTCTTCTCCGGGCATGAAAGCCGGAGAAGGTAAAATGTTTGTGCATATGAATTATTTTATCCTCTCCACTTCAAAGTGGCGGTGGTCATTTTCCAAATAATCATCCAGAACTTCAACTAGAACACCATTATGCGGCTACTGTTCAAAAATTCCTATCTGCAATTTTAGCATGCACCCCCGGAGTGCATTATTAGCTTGCCGCTCTGATTTATTCTTACAGACAATGTATATCAATCTAAACGATGTCTTTCATATCTTGGTCTGTTTGGGATGATACATGTAAGCGCTGTTTAATTGAGCTGTTCAGCTCCTCCCCAGCGTCCCTTAGTGACATTTACTGGCAGTTCCGATGAAAAAGAGAATTTGCATTTCAAACACTGGTTAAACTATTCCCAAGGGAAATGCAATTTTTTATTCATATAACATTGATCTTTTCACTGTTGTTTATTATTTTTGCACCATGATTATTTGATTATTTCAAAATGAATGTGTCAGGATTGTTTACTGCACAAGGTAAGTGACACGAGGCGCTAGAAAGATCTGAGTGTTGCTCTTTTGAAGTTCAGTAGACAGCGTGGAACACACGCAGGGAAAATGTCCCTACTTTAATTCTATGTTAGAGGTAGACCTAAAAAAATACATTACATAGTAGATTACTTTTCTACATTACTACATTTCACAACATATTAAAGCCTGATGTTTTAACAGCCTGATCTTATTTGGATATCACTAGAAAGAAGTGCATGTTAGATACAGCTTTACTGGACATTGACCACTTTTCAAGTCCATATGATGTTGGACTGCAACTATGTGCAAACAGTGCAGCTAACTGTGCATTGTACTTGATGCTAGTAAGTGGGTGTCATGTTTGCTGCCACCTGCACACTCTATCTAGGCAGATCTCTGGATTGCATTTCCAGAAGTACGAATATGCCTGAAGGGCATTGCTATAGGGCAAGTTTGGAAAATATCCCATCCTAAATTCTCCTCAAATTGCTGAAATTATGTCCAGTGGGATAGAAATGACAGCTAAAGAAGTCATTCTTTTCTCTTATAGTAAAAATGCCCCATCACATGTGGCAACATCCGCCTCTCTCCTTTCATCACCACCTCCAGCCCTCATAAATAATTAAAGATTTAATCTGTGATATTTTCAAAGGTCAGATGCACAACAAAGAGAGAGAAATGCCAGTCCTTCCTCTGCAGGAGCGCGCTTGGTAATTACTCCATACTGGGTTTATGTTTTCACCTTGAAAGCTCTATCAAGTGGGCCAACAGATACGATGCATGCGGAGAGGGGAGGGAGGCATGCTATGATGAAAAGGTGGCGAGGCCAACATTACCAAACAATACTGAATCTGCCATTGTCAAAAAAATACACCTCATGAATGTTTTATTCTTTTGTTTGGAGCTGGGCGGGACCGCCATGATCATGGGGGGGAGCCACCACGGCCATGAGAAGTGGGCAGCTGTACTCGGTGACAACCAGAGAGGACAGCCCCACTTAACCTGGCCCCTGGTTCAGAGAAAGAGGCCACGGACACTTTCATGCATAAATGTCTGCTTCATGCATTTAATGGATGTGGTCCTGATGGATTTTTTTCTCCTGATGCATTATCAATGAGAGCTGCTCTCCGCATCACGGCTCCAGCACCGCCAGACGGGGCTCTATCATCTGTTTCCTTCTTCAGTGCTTCTCTCAACCAATGCAAATTTAAAAATACACCTTCAGGTGAAGTTTGAATCTTTAAGTAGCAGTCTGTCTTTGAGGTAGCATGGGCACTTGTATTTCTTTTATGTTGCCAGGTAAAAACATGAGCTTATTACAATATTGGCATATTATCATTGTTATTATTATTACATGCAAAATACATCCATGAAAAATACAAAAGTAATCTGATTAAAAAACATACGTTTCCATCTGACCTTTTCAAATCCCATTCTCTTTTTATTGTTTCCCTTTCTTTAATAATTCTGCTAAAGCTGTCAGGCTGAATGACCACTCACTGAATATGTAGGAGTTCTAAAGTGGGGGTTTTATTGAAATCATATTCAAACGCTCTTCCACTCTGTTAGCGTAGCTGACTCATCTGCTTGTTCTCTCCCTCAGAGTGGAAGGGTTATTTCGCATCGTGCCACCCTGGTAGTAAAATGTAGGAATATATGAAGCAAGTTTGCCTTCACTTGGACGTAGCCTTAGTCTTGCTCTTTCCCTCTCTCTGGGTGACACACTTCACTAGTGCTCCCTTTGTGCTGTCTTGTCCGTAAAGCTGAAAAAGAAAGATGCTGTCAGACAGATGTGAAAAGTTGATTGTGTTTATCTTGCAAACAGAGAGTACAGGACTTTGATTTGATGTTTTTTTGTTCCCTTACAGTCAAACACGACATCAACAAAGAATTGTAGGTTTTGTTGGGGTTTTTTTTATTTGTTTGCTTTTAAATTCACTCACTGTCATATGCGGTTACTGTCCACCGCCCGTACAAGTGTCTCTCCTCCACGAATTTCATTCACTCTCGAACCTAATTATTTTTCTCATCTTTTTTCAGCATTATCATCCCTTCACGCAAATTGCTTCTTGGTATTCTTATTTTTCTTGTAGTAAATCTTTTCAGTGCTTGAGAGTATGTAGAGATATGCAGGAAATAAACCTGGAAACCCAGAAACAGGAAAAGATGGCCATGAGCTATACTGTAAAGGAGAAATCTGCACAAAAGTATTTTCACTACATCCTGTTTTTTCAATTGAATGAATTCCATTTTATTTAGGTATATACACACACACA
>NW_005187642.1:597151-660096 GCF_000239375.1 Pundamilia nyererei | reverse complement strand
AGGCACTTCAAGTCCTTGAGATGAGGAACCAAAGCTATGTAAAGCGCGTGTTCTCAACGATATTAACAGGTCTGCAATGTGTCCGAGGTAGACTTACTGAGTCCCCGATGCTCCGTAAGTGATTTTTCACAAGCTGGGTGACGCATTAGCCAAAGTGCTAGCAGCATATGTATGCTTCACTTCAATGTAATATTTTAAGCCGGAAGTGCTACAGTGAAAAGAAAATTCCTCCTTGCACAAAGTGCATAAAACTTTATGTCGGTCGACTGTTCCGTCTTGTTATTTTTTTAATACTCAAATTTCCCATCGAGAGGGCCAACGTGCTTTTATCATCATTTAGTTGATTGGCTCAGCTGCCCGTCACTACCAGACCAATTGCCCATTTGCGTCTGCACGAAGGTAACTCTACTTGGACAAACTGCCCAAAATGCGTTGACAGAAACATTTCAGGGATTTTAAGTGATTCTGCACTCCAGATACGTTAAGAGCGTAATTTCTTTTTTTTATGGCGTTAATTGTGATGACGGCTTAATCTGCGTTAAAGCGTTATTTTGACAATTAATTGACAATTAATCTCGTTAAAATGACGTCAACGCCATAACACGGCAAATCTCCGTTAGTGAGTTAGCGCGGATCCCCCCGTGCGTGGGGCTTCACGGCGTCAACACGTTAACACGGTTAGCTCATTAACGCGTTTCCTACTGTTCTTAAGTAGAATTTTCAGGTATCTGTACTTTACTTGAGTCTTTATTTATCTGTAACGCCCTACATTTTTACACAAATATGTCTGCTTTCTACTCAAAATGCTCAATATTTTAGGTTTAAGACAGGACTTAGTATTTCCCATCACTACATGTCTTGAAAACATAAAACGTTTGCTAGCCAAAGGTACAGCTGCTGTATGTTCAAGGGAAAGACAACAATAAGAAATAACTTCAGTCAAAGATGGAGAAAGATGTAAGAAAGAGAGGAGAAGAAGAAGAGAGGTTAGATTATAGGGACTGCTCAGTGACATTTGATAAACTGAAAATTTTAACCCAACATGTAATGTTGTAACTGTTTTCTCACAATGTGAAATGTCCAGCAAAACAAATTAAAGTATACTAACTAACTCTGTGTTATTCAAGCGCTGCATGATCATACTGTGAAGGCTAAACTCTTTACTTTACAGTATTGTGGTCACAGTTGCAGTAATGCACTGGAGCAGAGCAGCTGCGGTGGTCATGGTCAGTGTAAGTTTAAGTTAAAACTAAATCTAAGGTGGTGCTGATTAGACTGGCTCACAGAATCCCACATTTATACAAGCTTTATAGTGCATAGGGGCTGGAAATCAGGCCTCAAAAAGCAGGACCAGCGACTGATCACGTTCTGTAGGCAGTATCTACTGGAGCTCGCAGCAGAAATGTGTTTTGTTGATCTATCTCTAATTGATTATTTTCCCCCCACTGCATCATTACAGCTGATCTTGGGGTTCCCACATCTGTTGGATCCCACTTTAACCCCATTCTACACTCATTTTCCTGTTGTGGATATGGAGGCAAAGTCACCCATCTTCAATATAAGCAACAGCAACCAGAGTTAGTTTTTTATTAATGCTCTTTGTTTTTCTCTACTTGTGTTCCACTTAGCAGATGTTCAAGCTGAGCATCTTCATTACAGTTTGAATTTAAGTTGAAATAAAGTTTATATTCACTTCTGTTAATATTATTTTATTATGATGTTAACATCACAAGAGGTTCAGTAGCTCCAGTAGCTACTTTTTACTCATATACGTTGAGTACATTTCAGAGCCTGTACTGTTTCACTTTTGCTTGTGTAAAGAAGATAAATAAGTACTTAAGCTTTTATCGGGGCACTTTCTAACACAGGGATCTGTACCTAAATGATTGCATGTACCTTTGCCACCTCTGCCTAATGCACATCAAGGCTTTTTCACACCACTTGAGATTGTTAGATGGCTATCTATTTATCAATCTAGCCTTTCTAAGTAATCTCTAAGGATGTTAATTAATATGGAATGCAGTCCCTGTAATCAAATGTGTGTCAAACTGTGTGCGTCTACGAGCAAAAAAGGGAGAACGGGAATATGTGTGTGAGTGTGTGTATTGGTGCATGTCTTTCTCATCCCAGACACAGCTGATTCATATGAGTCTAAGGGGTGTTTATTTGTCAGAAGTTGTGTCTGGCACCCTGCGTTTGTAGCACCCACTGTTTTTAACCTCCGCTCTGCCTTTGAGTTAGAATGTTTCTGTCAAGCAGCAAACCCAGCTTGGCAGGCCCAAAACAGCCTGCCTTCCCATTAAACATTCATGAACCGCAGTGCAGTGGCACCAATGCAGAAAGGTCACTCGAGAATGATCGGTTTAGTCGTATACAGCACCCTGCAACAACATGCCCACTTTTAATAAATAAATGCATTCCTCACAGACCTGCACCTGGTACCCAGTTTGTTTCGTAACAGAAACAGAAGATGGTATTGCTGCACGTCTTCTTTACTGAATATTGCATTGAAGAAAATAATTTGAAACCATCCCTCACTCACTCAAATCCCACCCATGACACTAATTGCATCGTTAAAGGGGCAGTTCACCCTAAACATAGCGGAACTTTCTCCTAAAGAATGAAGACTGCAGTCTACAACTCAGGTAGTTTCAGAGTAACTAGCTGAAGTTTTGGGGATGATAGTAGTAGTTCAAAAATGTGCATTTGTAAATATCAGTGTCAGCATGCCTTGTCAGGATAACATGACAACAGTTATCCTCTCAGTAAAATACCCGACATTCAAAATGAGTAGAAAGTTACTGCTAAAGTTTCCTTGTTAAACAGCTGGCAGATGTGAATTCTCTCGGGCTTTGAGCACCAAAAAAGGCACATTAGTATAAAGTACAGTACTTCTATTAATGGGCTCTTTTGAAGTGCATAATTATGTTCAGCAAATGATGTCCAACAATGGCTTCAGGCATTTAATGAAGCAAGAACGAGGTCTTTTATATTGTATAGCGCGCTTCCTCCAAGTATAACTTTTTGCTGTCAAGCTCCTTTTCTCGCACAAATGTACTTGCAACACCGAGCAACTTATTGGTCACATTGTTATGTAAGCACACAAATATGCATGAGCACCAGTTGCAAATGCTATCATCACCCTTTTGGTTGTTGTGTTTAAGGACAGTTCTCTTAAGTACAAACTGCAATGGTACTATAAAGATGCTGTGTAAATGGTCATAAAATGCGCACATTGTCATTTTATCTTTAGCAGTCGTGGGTTGTTTAAAGCACACAGATGTAACTGAGGCCATTAGAGAGTAATCACTGGGGATCTGATTCAATGTACTGGGAAGGGCTGCTGGAAGGGGCAGCAAAACAAATCACATTACACCTCAATTAACACCAGGGAGGCCTCTGGAGTCCAGTTTCATTCGTGGCAATAAAACTCTCTGTCTCTCACTAGCACACTTTCTGCATGCAAATGAAACACACACTGCACATCTGATGCAATAAGCGCAAGCACGAAAAAGAAAAGAAGAGAGACACATTTACTGTATGTGTGTATAATTGCAATTTCAGCAGAGCTAGTTACAGTAGTGAACTGCCGCCCCTCCCTCTGACCCTTCCCGTCTCACTTGGTTAATTATGAAATGCTGCATCTGGCTCAGAGGGCGTTGAGCGGATAAGACCACCCTGTGGAGTGGCTGGTGTCACCATCAAGAGACAAGGACAGTTCCACAGTGCAGCTCAGGGCCAATTACCCACCTGCTGCATGACTGCAGTTCAGGGGTGTCATTTCATCCTAATACCACTGCTATAATTGCTGTTGTTTTCCCAGTTAGAGGGTTATGGAAATGAGATCTTAAGTGGCACTCAAATTAGACCATGCTTTATAACTGGTCAGCTTTGTTTGAACTGTTAGATTCAAGAGCAGGAATTGCTCCGTGCCAACTATGATATTAGTATTAAATGTTCATTTAAATGGATTAGGGAATCTCGGTAACATATTAATCTAATTACACGCTCAATTAAGCTTAATTGTACCTGTTGAAACATTCTTATAGCCTATAGTGTTGCAGCTTTTTAATACATCATTTTATTTGTGGAAAAGAATTAATTAAAAAACATTTAAAATGTAACTTGAACGTGTTCTCATTAAACAAACCCTTTCCATGCTACTGCAATTGCTGAAGCAGCATCATTGTTATTCAGCTGTATTCTGGCAAGATTGAGAAACTGGAGCACATGGTAAACAAAACAGTAGCATGAGGACTTATCGCTGTCACTATCTGTTTTTCACACTGGCGTTCTGGAATAACGTGTCTCCTGTTAATTTCACAGTCAATTCCAGAGGCTGAATGGCACTCTTCTTCTCTTGCCATTATTTCCCTCAGGGCACCACACGAGGGCTTCTAAAAGCAGGGGACAAATCAAGGTCAATGAAAAATTATAGACACTGAAAGGCTAAGACCTGTACTCTATTATGGCCTCTATGACAATCATTGCTGATATTAAGTTGGGTGGGTTTGTTAAAAAAAGGGAGGAAAAAAAGATATCGGTACAAGGCTTGGTCTCACAGGGATGCACTCTAAAATTGCCTTTCAAATTAAGTGTACAAACGTTCAGTAACTAAAGTAGAGAGCTTTCTATTCAGCGAACAGTGTAGTACAGATCTTAGCTGTATTAAATGTCCAGATAAGATGTTTTGAGTGGTAATGCAATCCTTCCCTTAGCTGCCCCTCACTCTGTAGTGACTAACCATTCAGTTCTATGCTTCAGCTGACTTTAGCCTCCAAACATATTAGTGAAGATGATGATGAGTGACAGGGACTTTTACGTCTCGCCCTAATTAACCAGACACTCTTGTCCCCCCTTAACATTTACTATCGGAGAAGGGTTGACACATGCCCGTCAGTCAATCACCTCTCCTTCTGCCCCTCTTCCGAATGCACACAACCCTCCCCCATCGCCTTCACACTCGCAGGCCTGTTGCCACCAGTGTCACAGCCAGCTGGCATCAGTCTCAACGTCTCTTTTTCCCTTCTTCCAAACGCAAACTGAGAAACGGCACAGCAAAATAAAGAATATGAAAATCTCCATATGCCAGAATCAAATATGTACTTTTCAGTGCTAGTAAATCTATTTACCAGTCGGTCCAATATCGCTGGAGGAAAGCAGCCCTGAAGAGGCGCTTGTTTTTTATTTTGTCTGGCTCCTTCTAAAATGAAATTGCAAAGGTAGCCTGAAAATAGCTAGTATCTTTATATCAGCATACGATAATGATATTCATGTGAAGCCTGAGCTACAACGAATGCAGTCTGGTGGCACATAGGTGGAGCACAGCGGTGCAATTTCTCCAACTCAACTCAGAGCGTTACTGACTACTACTAATACTGCAGCTTTTAGTATCAAATAAAGAGGCACGATTTTAAAAAAGCATCACCTACTGATGTAAGTTTGTTCACAGAATCTGTGACCACTGTAAAACAAGACAGAGTAGTGCTGTGACATCTTTTCCCTTGGTGTAGTTGACCGAGTAGTAGATTTACTTTATGCACTAACAGTAACAGGAGCTTAGCTAGAGGACGTGCTAGACGCTTGAGAAAAACTGTGCTAAATGCATCCATTTGTTTGCATTGATCTTTATTTCATGGTGTGAAGGTGAACCATTAACGTCTTTCTTTGCTTTAGGAGTTTCCTGTATTGACTTTGGGATTCTTCCAAAGTGTGACCAGCCACTCAAATGTCCACAAACGACAAGAAGCACTGAACAACATAGAGACTGAGAATTTCATGTGTTTTTTAAGTCAACTGGCTCTTTCCTCAAGCTTCCCAGAACGCCAACCGCTGGCACATTCCTCTTCTTTCCCACAATCTAAATATTTGCATTGGTAATTGCATTTGCGCCCAGTTTTAGGTAAATGAGGGACACGAACGTCAAGCTTTCAGGGTTGCGTCACACAACCCAGGAAAGTGCAAAGCCCCACATAGCTTATAAGGCTTACTAACAGTAATTTCCAGCTGTAGTTGGAATAATAACAAACAGTGAATATAAAATGCAGTACTTTAGTTTTCCATTGAGGCAAAGTGTTGAAAATGAGTGGAACTGCAGTGTGTCATAATGTGGATTGATGCTCTCATAATAATCATGCTCCACTGTAAAAAAAACCCAAAAAAAAACCCCTTCAGCTATCTGTCTTTCCTGCTCTTTTTATTTCTCTTTCACTTCGACTGCATGGCAACTCCAACCACAACTGGTCTCACTTATCTTGTAGCCTGACGTGATGTGCACAGCCGTGAGTGATTGCATATAATGAAATATTGCCGTTTAATATATCTGCATAGTGTGTACAGTGTCACTTTAGTGTCTTGTTTTAATCAACTTTTGTTACGCACACACAATGGCGGTGTGGTTGGAACAGAGCGCTGGTTTAGTTTCACAGAGAAAGTCTGAATATTTGTCCTTTTATCTTTTCTTTGCAAAAGCCACACACTGATTTGATTTGAAAGTTGTTTAATTTACTTTTGAACAGCAACATAAAAACAAATCAATATTTCAAACTGGAGAGACTGAGGCAATCAGCCCATCTCAGTCTGCAACAAAGCTCCGTGAAATGTTTTACATCTTAGTCTAATTCATGCTCCTGTAAACAGACATTTTTTTAACATAAAGGAAGCAGGAAGCTTAGAAAACAACAATTGTGCTCTCAGTCAGAAAGCCATCTATATAAATACGTGCTAGTTCAAATACGTGAAAATGCAAATCGATCGTGGAGACAGTTTTCACGCTAAACTCTCTATAGGCTAGTTTGGAGTGGAAACAATGGTTACATCGCACGAGTTGTACATTCGATCAGGAGAAAAGCAGCAGAAACAAAAGTCCTGCTGGATTTCAGAACAAAATACTGTCGTCAAAGGCAAAAACACAGTTGACTGTAAATCTTTGGATGGACTAAATGAAATAATTCAGAACTAGAGTTCACTTCTTATCAGGCTACATTTCGAGGTTTCGCTCAATATGACACACAGTAAAAACAAAGTTAACAGTCTAGTTACCAAGCATACATTTGCAGCTGCAAAGGTGGCACTTCCAGCTGACATCGGACACAATGTGAGTAACAGTTTATACCACTCTATATAATTTATGCAAGCTTTTGGTGAATTAATAGAGCATATGGTGATATTACGTCTACAATATAAAATTTCCTTTAAACTGTGACTGAATATAGATCTACCTAATAACATAAAATCATTGTTTGCAACAAGTTAACAGAGGACTTAATTGGAGGCACTCGTGGAGCCACAAATTTCAGACTTTGTTCATTTATTTAAGGTTAATTCAGTGTGTGGAAGCTCCATCGGTACGTAGTTTGAATTGTTCATAACAGCCAAACGTTAAAAAGGTCTACTCTCCTCTGTTCATTTCTATTGTTTTGAAATTGCTTCATTAATTTTTATTTCTAAAACAGCATGTGCTGAGTGTTGTGCTGCTGATTCAATCAGCTTTTTTTCTTGCAAAAGAATAACTGATTAAACTGTTATATAGTTGCTCTGTTTGGACACTAAAACCACAAACAGAAGTATAATGACTAACATCTGAGGCTGAGCTACCACTTCCCTCCACATATCCTCATTTACTCCTTTTTCTTGACAGCCCAGCTCCTATAAACTCCTTCCTTTTTACAGCGGGAAAATGGCTATCTGTGCCACTGTGTGTCTCATCACAGGAGACAACATTTTTTTGACGTTATCCTGAACGCAGCAAACTCCCATCTATCCTCCCGGACACGTTTTGCTGAGTTTGACAATGACTTCAGAACGGCCTAGTGTGTGAGGAGAAATCATCTGTTATTCGGCCCACGACGGTCCATACATCAGCTGCCCTGGAGTGGAGCTCGCTTCCAGGAGGCCCTCCCTTTTTTGTGCCTATCCAGCTACCTATCTGGACGGCCAACTGACAACATCAAGGAGATTTAGAGCAGAGTCTCAGTGGGCCTGGTCTGAACAATCCCAGTAGATGGGAAACCGTAATTACAGCTAGAAGGCTCACTGAGAGTCTGGAGCCTTGCAGAGATTCAGTGTCATAAGGCCAATAGATTCCTGGGTACCTGGTTGCTTCAGCTGTCAGAGCAGAAAAAGAGCTACAGATTTGAGCAAATTTGACTTCAGAGGAGGTGATTTAGTGGTTTAGCTGTCTACTTAGTCCCATAATTCTACCCAGATGGGAACATTAAGACTTTACGTTGACATTATTACTTGTGTATGAGTTATTTAAGATTAATAACACTTCAGAAGAGCCAATTTAACTTCACAAAATGCTTAGCTGCCTATATTATTCTTAAAGGATATTTTAAATTCTCTCATGGTGTTAATAATCTGTGTTTAAGATCACTGCAATAAACTCGTGTGGTGTAGACCAAGATGAGACAATAGGGAAACAATAGGCACATAAATACATGACATACCCTGAGAAGATAGTTTCTCAAGCCCTTTAGTGACTCATTCGCAATATCTGCAGGATTTAATTAGGGTCAACACAGACAATAAAGTGCCACCCTGACCTACAGAGGCCCAGAAATTTACAGCAGGGTCCACACAGCCTCTGGTGGTGTCTGCAGCATTATCTATTTCTAAATCTTCCTGCTTCATATTCTCCACCATCTCCCTGTTTCACTCGACAACTCTGTCATTCTCCCTCTCTGTCATTCCGCCGCTCTCTTTTACTCTAACCTTTCAAGCCACAATCTCACTTTCTCCCACTCTCTATAAATATCTGTCTCTGAGACAGTCTTTTTCCCCACTTCTCCCGCTTGCTTCTGAAGAGAACAGGGGAATCTTCCATCCCCTGTGGATCTGAACACCCACTCAAGGTTAGGAGTACTGCAGATGCAGGAGCTAACAGATCAGGCTTTTAACCATCACATAGAACTTAAGACATTTGTACAGGCCATTGCATTAATAGCCCTCACTGCCAAGTACTGAGTCACTTATCTACCAAAAAAACAAAAAGCCAAAAAAAACTATAGCTGGATTAAATTCTTTAATTTTTTCATTCTGTTCCCGCTTTCTCCAAAATAATACAGCAGAAACACAATTAAACTTGTACATCCCATTTTGCTGAGTGAAAGCACAGTTTGTATTCTTACCCCTGCAAAGCAAAAGCAACAACATCTTCCTTTTATGCATCAAAGTTTTGTCATTTTCTCATTTCTCTTGGTGGTTTAAAAGGATTGATTTCTTTTGATCTGATGATCTGTACCTCCTAGCAAACTCAAAGAAAAACACAAAAACACTTAAGACTTATAAGGAGTCACCCTGAGAAAAGAGTGATTGCATTGTTTTCTCTAATGAATCATTCAAACTATGTAATATTCTTAATTATATCTGAAGCCATCCATCAATACAAACTGTCACTGGGCCAGAGGAGGTACACCCTGGACAGGTCACCAGTCTGTCACAGGGATACTTTATGTGATAATTATGTAATATTTAAAACAGAGAGCATTATTTGTTTATGTCTGGTCCATATCTATAAACTACTCCAGGTTAGTTTATTCGAAGGTTCTATGTGTGAGTTTCTACTTAACTGTTGGCATCATCTAACAACGCACACTTGAAAAAGCAGCTCATTTGCACTTTTTTGATTTATATTGGGATTGTTACTAAGAGTGGTAGGATATGGCAACGCCCCAACTGGAAAAACCAGCCAAAACTGATCACACCTCTCCTACCGTTCCAACATCCACATCTAAGGAATTGGAGCTTATTCTGTTTGTTAGTCTCACACGATGTGAATGTCTACAGTAGTGCTTAAATTTAAAATGTAGCATAGCACATAGATACAATTTCAATATTCAACAAATAATGATTTTTCTTTCTTAATTCTCTCTGATGTGGGTAATGGGGTCAGCCAGGCCTGACGAAGAAATTACATGATTTAATGGCACCCCAGGGGAAGTTTAAATATAGCTCTGCATTACAACTAGCCTCCGACGGCACAGCAGGACATCAGTTCATCCATAAACAAGTGTCCAAAGTCTGGATGGGCTTGGCTTTAAGTATTACTGTGAGCAAATATTGCATGATAGGGATGACGTGCTCATCTGCTATTGTAAACACATTTGCTCATTCATTTCATTATAGGGAAAACATGGGTGTGGGTGAAGGAAAGTGAAGGCTCTGTGTGTGGCTGTACATGTTATGGTGCTGTTACTGCACTGCCACAAGGTGGCAGGACAACACACATCTGCTCCACATGAAAAATCTTTATTAGTGTGTTCATCCTTGCTCCTCTTTCACAAGAGTCACACAGAAATAAATGAGAAAAAATGTAATTAGTTAAGCTAGTAACCCAGTGAATGAAGGTTTATTGAAAAACATGCAAGCAGAATAAATATGGATTAGCATTCATCATGTTTTTTTGTTTTTTTAAGAAAAACCCGTCTTATTTTACATTCATATGAAATCAGTGTGTTCAAAAACCCACCAGGCAGCTTATTCCCTGTATAGTGCCTCACCAATCATCTGTATTCATGTTAGGAAAACTCATGTGCTGAGCCTCAAAAATGGTTTAACCACCAAATCTTAATTAACAAAACACCAGTAATGCAATAATGTGGAATTGAGAGAAGAGACGTCAAGGTGATGAATACAAGAAGACATGCTGTAAAAGACCTAAAACATCAATAGGGTATTTAACAGGACAGGTTTCAAGTGACGAATTTAAGTCCAATCCTCAGTCACACCGCATAGCACGAAAAATGCTCAGTGAAGTGTAACATTCAGTTCTCCCTGTGGAAATTAGTCTAATTCTGTGATCCTCCTTAAAGACTGATCACCTTTAGTTAAACTCAGAGCGACAGCACGCTCAAGTGCAAGCTGAAATATATCTAAAAGTTCAGTGCTGGAAACTTCAAACTGTAAATTGTGTTTGCCTAAAAGTGCGAACTGATTGAAAAATTAATAAATAATAATATTTGTAAACCCAAAAGGAACAGTACTTTCCAGATTGACGTAGCTAATGAAGCCTGACAGATGTAGGTTACATCTGGTCCCACTGGTAAAAAGCAATCCTCCATTTAAGACTCCAAGCTAAGCTAAGAGGAGGTGAGAGCTGCGGATACCTTTAATTTACTCAGCCTGCTGAATGCTACCCTCCATTCAATCATTCTCTGCGTAACGATTGGATGCAAGGCTGACTGGTCTGGATTCATCACGTCCTTTTCTCTACGCTTCACTCAAACTGCAATACCCACCGTCTCCCAGCACTCTTCTGTCAGCTTTCCTAGTTTACCCTCATGCAAGTGTCAGCCTGTGTTTCCCCCCCTCCCTCCCTGACAGCAGTCTTGAGTTATTAGACAACACCAAACCTCATCAGTTAGTGTCATGAAAAGGCAGCTCTGAGATGATGGTGGATGACACATGTCATCCCAAAGGGCTTTAGTGTTTTCAGCCAAAACATCACACAATGCATTCAAAGAAGATCTGATTCTAGCAGCTTTGCAATTTAAATGAAGACTTTAAGAAATCTAGACACACGTCAAACAGACAGCACAATTTCCGATTGCCCTGGGTTGGGAAAGGAAGAAATGATGTCTGTCAAATGAATGTAAAAGCTATAGTCTCATATCTATAGTTATAAGTGATTGGTGTTTAAATGACATGAAAATGAAAAGTATCAGATGGTGCAAAATGCCCCATATTGCAGTTCAAACACTGCCAGCAGAAGAGCCAGAAAGAAAGAAAGAAGCTAGTGTACAACAGACACTCTTATCCAAAACACTTCCTAGCATAATGTTCAGACACGCACTTGCATTCCAAACTACAAGTTCCTCTTAACACTATCACTGTTCTGGTTCACATGTTCAGCTTGTGAACACCCACTGAGACAAACTCTCCTAAAGAACATGCCAAGGAAAAAACCCTCATTATATCTCTCATCACATTTACTGCCACAGCACCTCCGATATTCTGATTTACAATGCACAGAAAACTTACGTCTGCCACAAGACCACTGTGTAGGTGCTGACCTTTCACCAACAAACAATCGCTTTGTGTTTGCCCAAAAGGGAAAATCTCAAAAATGCAGGCAGACACCAAACCGTCAGCAGCCCGTATGCAGCAGTACGTTTACGAGGCTGTTTTGATTTGGTTTATGTCAGAAACAGTGTGTCTGATTTATGACGCCTTGGTAGATCATCAACTACCAAGGCTAACTGCGGTGACCGATAATTGTCGCGCACTTTTCGGCTCTCTGTGCTCTGCAAACTTAATACTTGCTTAGTGACAGTCCAACAAGTTCAAGCTCGGGTATGAGGAAGAATGGCGCCTCGATGATCCTTGAGTCAGATTGAGACAGTTTATCAGCTAGAGATGAACCCGAACGGGTCTTCTAACCCGTGAATGCGCTGAGAAAAAAACCCATGTTGACTATCATATATTCTTTTTTGAGCTGTTTTATGTCAAAATAATACAGTTTGGTACTGAATTGTGCAATGTTACACTGTGATCAGATTAATGTGGGCAATAAAGCTGCTAATGATAAAAGTTGTTAAGCAATGCTAGTGCACCACACACTCAAATGTAAGATAAAGCTAGAGGAAATGACGTCTGCAAACTAGACACAAGATATAAAAATTGCTTTGCTACACTCTAATCATGTGTTATTTCATTGTCTGGTGTAGCTGAATGACTACCACCGTAAACCTCTATTAATATTTACTCTTACACAACTATCTCAGTGTCAAAATGCTATATTGCAGTAAAAGGACTGTTTTTAAAAGCTTGTTAATCTAAAAGTCTGATTAAAATTAGCAAAATATGAGTTAAGCATCAAAAGCAAAGGACAAGTACTTGATATGAATGTCAACACTGATAGCTATGCTGTATTATCAGTTATATTTCTGGATTTCATTGATGATGATGCTGCATTAAGGTGTCATAAGTAGGTGGAGTTCATTTCAAGTAGGTTATATTGTTGTAAACCAATGTTAGACAACTACTGAACAGGTTACCATATGTAGACTATTCATCTGCTAGGTAACAAATAACTAATAATGTAGTAAATGAAGAGTGCAAATATTAGAGTATATATTAAGTTGCACCTATCCATAAGAATTTATCTAACTGAGAATGGCAGTGGGTGCTGGAGCTTGTCCCAGATTACCAGTACACGTTACCAGTCCACCACAATGCTTAGCTAGTATTCTATTATTAGGCTCCATTAAATGTAAGTACTCAAATTACTAGAACTCTAATCACTAACGCAGCCTGAGTAAATGTGTTTTACTTTCCAATTATTTTTTAATAAAAATAATATTTTAAGAATTAAAGCAGTTGTATAGCGTTCATTTTGTAATGCAGCATTTTGTAATAAGCGGAAGTTTGGGGGGGGGTGTTATGTGAAAAAAAAAAAATAGACATAGAGACAGAAAAAGTGCAAAGGAGCACAAGACAAAAAAGGAAGCAAAAAAATCTGATGACAATAGAGTGAAGATTAAAGAGAAAACAGATGGGCTCTTTTAAAACTGTCAAGAACATGAAAAGGGGAAGTTGGGGGGGGGGGGGTGTTCAAAATAAGGGAGAAGTCGTCCTATTTAAACAAAATCGAAACAGTAAGAATCGGAAGCGTGACTTTGTTTTGGAGAAGCCGTCAGTAAAAGCTGAAGCGTTTCAAAAGAGGCTTAACCGGCGCAAGAGAGAAGGAGGAAGTCACCTTTGGAAGTTGGGCACAGCACACCGGTTATACCTGTCAGTCAGAGCTGAGCCCGTGCTTTCAAGAACATGGCAACAACTGCTGCTGACGGAAACTTAAAACCATACTTGAGAAAGAATGGAGTGAAGCGCGAACATATCGGGAAAAACGGCTATCATAACCACAAGGAGGTATGTCTGTCTGCCTGTCAGCGCAATGTATTTATGAAGATAATTTGTTTTATTTCATGCGCTCTATGCGTGACTGCCGGCTTTACAGCAGTGGCAAGAATTTTAACACAATAAAAATAACACAGGAAGTTTGCTTTTATTTTGAGCTCTTCTTCGCTAAACAAGACAAATATGACGTCGGCATGTTTTGTAAGTGTTCACCTACTTTAAAAAAAAAAGTATCACACCACTACGAAAGTTAGGCAACACCCACAACTGCAACAGCATAACTGTGTCGTTACAACTGTAATATGCCATACGAGTTTTATAATGTGCCAGTGCTTAGTTTACAATCGATTTAAACTGTAAAATATCGACAGCAGGATGATGAGTGCTGTTTAGTTCCCCTGCATATAAAAATGGACAATGTAAAGAGCAATAATAATGCAATACCCCGCCCTGAAACCTCTTTTGACTCACATAGATTTTCTTTGTCTTCAGGCATGTGAGCCAAGTGAAGTTAGGCTAGTGTTTGTTTTAAAATGCATTTGTCTGTTGTGTAGGATGCTGGTTGGTGAGTCGCTGGTGAGTGAGATGTAGCTGATTTATCTGAGCCAACTACATGAAGGTTCAAGCAATGTCCATATTGTTTAATAGTTGAATAATTGAAAACGTGGACAGTCTTAACTGCCTTACAAGTTAAGTTTGTATAACCCTACATACAAACAATCTATGTCGTAGCATATTTTGCTAAATTGACAGTATACAGTCTACAAGCTATGGCTTAGCATCATTTTTGTGGTTGCTAGTTATTTGTAGCTATTTCCAGTACTACCTACTGTTTAGGCACTGTCTTAAGGGTTCTTCGCACTCCTGAAGATGTTTCTGTTAAAATGTCATAAAAGAATTTAAAAAATGTCTTTAGCTTGACATAACCTGCCTGAAGATAAATATCTGTGCTGCGCTTGTGGTGTAGTGGGTTAGCTGTCGGCCATATTGCTTCAACAAGGCCTCCGTGCTGGTTTTACAACGTAAAACAAGACTTTCTGGTTGCCTTGTGCCCTTCAAAAACCCCAATGACACACATGCAACCACTATGCTTGTTCTAGTTTGTTATTAAGAGTGCTAGTTTATGCATTTAATACTTCTAGGCTGGACGACTCTAGGCTATGTTCACACTGCAGGCGAAAGCGCGTCAAATCCGATTTTTTTTTTGACCCTATGTGACCCACATCCGATCGTGGTATGACAGTGTGAATGGCACGAATTTTCAAATCCGATCTGGGTCACTTTCGTATGTGGTACTGAATCCGATACATATCCGATGTTTTAGAAAGCGACTGCTGTTTGAACGGTCACGTCGCCTTAAATCCGTTTTTTACGTCACTGACACGAGACAGACGCCAATTATAATGTTATTTATATTATTGTGTAAATAACAAAATAACTTAAAGCAAAAATTGGGAAACGTAAAGTCCGAAGTCTTTATATTAAGGGCCATCAGTCAAACAATATTGTTTGCTCTGGTTCTAAACAGAGCGCGTGAGTGACGTCTTCTTTTGCGCATGCGGGCCGCTTTGAGCGTTCACACTAGAGCGCGTTTGCTGTCACATTTTGTTTGTAGTGTGAACAAGCAGACAAGAAAATCGGATTTGATCAAAAAAATCGGAATTGACCATTGAGACCTGCAGTGTGAACGTAGCCTAATTCGTTATTATGTACAGTAAGATGTCCAAAAAGCAAGATTACTGTCAGGAACTACAAAGAGAGAGCATATTTCACCTATACTGGCTTATCTTTGTTGGCTTCCTGTTAAATCCAGAATCCTTCTCATCACGTACATACATCTTGATTAATCACGTGCCATCTTATCTTAATGACCTTATTGTGTCAACCCAACAGAGCACTTAGTTCTCAGACTGCAGGTTTATTTGTGGTTCCTAGAGTATTTATTTAAAACTAGAATGGGAGGAGCAGCCTTTAGAGTTCAGGCCCCTCTTCTGTGGAACCCGAGACAGGAGACAGACACCATCTCTACTTTTAAGATTAGGCTTAAAACTTTCCTTTTTGGTAAAGCTTATAGAGCTGGATCAGTTGAACCTGACTTCTCATGTAGTTACGCTGCAATAGGTCTAGGATGATGGAGGATTCTCATCATGCACTGATGTGCACAGTGTTTCTTTTTCATTCACCTTTTATACCCATGCATGCATTTATTATTATTATTCTCTGGCTCTCTTCCACAGCGTGTCTTTTTCCTGTCTTCTTCCCCTCACCCTCAACTCCCCTGACCAGTTGGGGATGCGGGACAACTGGTATTGTGAATTGGCACTATATAAATAAAATTGAATTGAATTAAATACAAACACAAAGTGAAGGAGAAGTAATCCTTCTTCTTCCACCTGCTCCCTTTAGGGGTCTCATCAGGCCTCAGCCCTCCTCCTTCACTACATCTATAAACCTCCTTTGTGGTCTTCCTCCTTTCCTCCTGCCTGCAGCTCCATATTCAATGTGGAGCTGCCAATTCCATATTATTTGTCCAGTGTTTCTACTGTCTCTAATCTGCACAAGTCCAAACCATCTCAACCTTGCCTCTCATGTCCAAACTGCTCAGCCTGAGCTGCCTCCCGGATATACTCACTTCTAATATTGTCCATTGAAAATCAATGAAAATCCCAACATCTTCAGCGCTGCCACCTCCAGCTCGGTGTCCTGTCTTTTTTTTAATGCAACCATCTCCAAACCATACATCACAGGAGTTTTCATGACTATCTTGTAAACCTTTCCTTTAACTCATGCTGCTGTCTTCCTGCACAAAGGCAGCACGAGTACTTCAATATGCACATATCTCACTAATATGCAAATATATGTAATGAGGCATAATCAAATTTTCTACTAAATACCTCTGGTATGACGTATGTATGGCATTGCTTTCTTCTTTCACGATTTTGCTGACAAACATGTCCACAGAGTAAAGCAGCATTAAATTGGTAAACAGTACTTAGACCAAAGTTATTAAACCAAAATGTATACACTGAATATTATCTATTTAAAATGTATTCTTCATAACAAAACATTCACAATATTTATCCTTGTGATTCCAGTTTTAGGCATAGATTCGACGGTCAGTTGCCAGAACTCTTTTTGTGAAGGAAAAACCTATTACATGTAGTATATAATATTATAACAAATTCAACATTTCCAGAAAAATTTATTTTTGTCCAGTTATCATTTCTGTGGATGATCTTGTAGGGTTTCTTTTGTAATAATAGGCCTAGTCTACATGTTACTGAAGACTAGGCCACAGTCTCTCTATTTTTCAGGTTAATTGGCACGTTAACTACAAACCCTTTATTTGAACTCAAAGTGTGTGTCTGTGTTCTTGTGTAGAATGTAAGACAGCTTATGTGGGCTTTTTGTTGTATAGAAAAATGGCCAGGGGACCGACGTTTCCTCCAGATGCCACAAGCATGAGCCCTTTGAGCAGGCTCCCATGTATGTTGCCGTGCTAACATACCTGGGCTTTGGCATTGTCACCCTGTTTGGCTACCTCAGAGACTTCCTCAGAGCTGTGGGTTTGGAGAAGTGCAACATTGCCCAGGAAAGAGAGAAACAGAAGGTAGGTTACACATGCAAATAGTACAAACAGGCATATTGTAGGGTCTCACACAAAATGCAGACACAAATACCCATGCAGACAGTTGGAGTAGAGTAACATGCATGTGGTGTCAGTACATTTTGTTTTCTTCTAATTATGTCAATTTTTTCCTTAAGCTCTCCCTCTGTTTTCATCCTCTGTGTTCCTCTACGCTATAACGTTGCCATGAGTGAGGCAGGACACCGCAGAGAATATCTGTTGAAGATCTAATTAAATCTCAGAGGATTCAAGCGCCTTCTTTGTTACTGTGCTTCAGATTTTAGATAAGGCCTTGGCATTGCCATAGTAGCCTTTGTGTTGCCACAGATTTGATTTTCCAAATCCAGAAATTAGAGTTAGGATGTTTGTTGTTGTCAGATTTGTTTTTGTCTAGGCCTTATTAAAAAGGTAAAAGCCTTTAAGAAAAATCTGAAGCAGTACCCTGTCCTTATTTCTGTGACTATTTCTTTGGTCAGAAACCTAAAAAGAAATAACCAGTGAGTTCTGCCCTGTTTTTGGACAGGAGTCACTTTATGATATGGCATATGGGCATACCGTAAAGACTAAGTCTCACATAATCTTGAAAATACTCAAACATTGGATATTGGATCAATGAAGATTTCTTGGACTAGAATGAAAACATAAAAACACAAAAATGCTAGATCTAGTACCCATTATTAAATGAATCCTGCTTATGCTTTTCCTCCTTAGGATTTTGTCCCACTTTATCAAGATTTTGAGAACTTTTACACTCGAAACCTGTACATGAGGGTACGAGACAACTGGAACCGCCCCATATGCAGCCTACCAGGACCTGTCTTTGACCTGATGGAAAGGGTATCTGATGACTACAACTGGACATTCAGGTACTGCAATCGATTGATCTATGATAGACATACTGTAAATAGCATAAACAGTATCATGGAGGAGGTGAGTCATTACGATCACTCACAGATAAGGTGAAAAACACTGTGTCCTGTTAAAAGCACATGTCGAGGTCTGAGATACATGGACAGGTGTGAAGAACTGAGTTAGTCTAGTAAGGGCCAAATTGTTATGGCCAGTCGACTGGGTTGGAGCACCTCCAAAATGACAAGGCTTGTGAGCTGACCCCCACTGGGTTTTGGGTAATTTGCTGGAAAAAATCTGAAAGGATGTGGTGCATCCTAGCTCCAGATACCACAGGGCATCCGCCAAGGTCTCGTAGAGTCCATAGCTCAGTGGGGTGGACCTTTTTTGGGCAGCACACAAAAGACTAATAGCATGCTGGCTTAAAGTGTTTTGGCTTATCAGTGTATACCGCTCACCTTAAAAATGCTTAAAACTCGCCAGACAGTCTTTTTGCACAAAATCATCTCTCTTCTGAGGGTAAAGAGTGGACATCCCAGATTTAACTAGCTTGGTAACCTCTATAAGCTGTTTGCAAAGGTGGAAACATGGTTATTTGTCATCAGTAAAGATATGCCACTCCAAAGAATCTGGGTCATAGTTGATATTCCTCTTTGCTACAGAACAGGGTTGGAGAAATATAGTATGGAAAAGAGTATGAAGGGAGCCACAGGGTAGAAATATGACATTATGAGTGTGACGTAAACGTGGATTACATATTTAAACATGTTTAATGTGACTGGAAAAAGTAGAGACGTGGTACTGTGGTGCATACTTTTGATTGGTTTCGTAGCGGTATAAAGAGGTACGTGAAGTTTGAGAAGAAGTAGGTCAGATGACAAAAAGGAAAAATTCTTTTTAGATAGTTTTAGATTCAGATTACCTCTGATAGGGATGCGCACTCTTGAACTCGTGTGATGTTTACCTGAACTTGCTTTAGTGCCTGAAATGATTACAACAGTTCGCAGTGTACACACACAATCCTACATTTTATAGTGAAGCATAATCTCTTAATTAACACTAAAATGTTCTTTGTACAATACATAACTACTACTGCTTGTGGATCCAGTCAGTGCCACTGTTGTCTTCAAAACATGTTTTATAATTTTATTTCCCATTAGCAGACTCCTATCAATAGAATAAGTGGAGTTTTTGATTAGCAAATAACATATTTAATTGAATATGCTATTTAAAAATTTGATATGTAATGAATTCACTGGGCATGTGTATGAATCAGGGAAAAACAGACAAACTAATTGAGTCCTGATGTTTGTGTAATTGCAGGTTTACCGGGAAGACAATACACAATGTTATCAATATGGGCTCGTACAACTACCTTGGCTTTGCTGAGAACAATGCTGATTTCCTGAAAACTGTGGCAGACAAAGTGCGCCAGTATGGGGTTGGGGTTTGCAGCACAAGACAGGAAATAGGTGAGTTTGTGGTTAAGATTCTGTTGTAAAGATAAAAAAAAACTATTGCCACTTTGCTTTGTGTCACTTCTCTCTGTGAGCTGGTTTGTGGCAGTTGATTTGATTTAGGGAGGAAAAAAGTCCACCATACAACAAAAACATAACAGCTATATGGTAGTGTTTATTATCCTTACATATCTTATATGTGCCTCTATTTAAAAAAGTTATCTGTCAGGCCTTGTTGACGCTGAATGGTCAGAGTATCAAACTGAAAATGAAACTTGTCACCGTCATTTTTTAGGTTTCCTGCATACGGCGTGCACATTTAAATATCTGCCAGTGGCGTCAGTGTTGTATGAATTATTCACCTTTTGCTAAATTATATAGCATTTGGGCATACGTTGAGATCATTATATATCGGTCGAAAGTGAGAAGCTGGGGGGCTACAGTCTTGTGGAACCTAACATTGTAAAGCACTCTTGACATTAAAAACCTATATGTACATGCATGCAAAGGAACTGTTATAACAGCAAGGATCAGAAAGTAAATGGGATCTGTGGCTTCTGATGAAAGTTCTTTGAACTTCATTTTGGATTTGATGGTATTTAAGTGTCTATGTGGATGTAACATTCTAGAATTGCAATGGTGCGGCGAGGAAATCGAATGATTGGCCATCAATTGGGTGTTTCTTCACCAAAGCCCCGCTGATACACTTTACAGAGCTTGAGGAACAGGCGACGCAGAAAAGTGTTTCTCTCTCTCTCAAAGCAAACCTCTCAGCGAGGTTTGCGTTGTGACACTTCAGAGACCAATGTGCTATTTCTGCAGAGAGCAGGCTAGCAGTAGGTTAGCTGACATGCAAGTTCAGATCAAGCGGAGTCACTGAGCGTTGCAGGATACCAGCTATTTGACAAGAGGAGAGAAAATTAGAGGAACTTAAGGACATGTGATTGTTAGTTATGCGTATGTTTGGCAGAGCAAGTATGACTACAAGCTGAAGCCCCCCCCCACACACACACACACACATGGATGGTGTGGAGTGTGCACATGCACACTTCACACCATCTATTATTCATCTATGTGATTTATTTATATGTTTATTTCCCTTTCAAAATGCAACTGTTTTAGCCTGGGTTTCTAATGCGTGTTTTAGCTGGCTCACCGGGAAGCTTAAGGAATAACAAGCATTCTTCCCATGAGACATTATTGTGCATAAATTATTAAAGATCCCAGCGTCTCTGTTGCACTAGTGATGCACACACAGCAGCTTTTACTGTTGACATGTGGAAAATCTTCAAAGTCAAATTGTCAGCATTGCTTTTGACTGAATTGTCAGCAATTTAGAAAAAATACAAAAAATGTAATTAAAGAAAAAACAAAAAATGTAATTAAAAAAAACATTTAGACATGTAATTCTTTTTTTTTCTATTTCACTCTTGTCAGTCATTGACATCATTAATTTCATTTCATCTCATCTCGCCTCTCACCTTTTCCAATATTAAATCATCTTAGAAAATGCAGTTAAACACTTAGGTCAACCTCTAAATAAAAATGACTCACAATATGTTTCGAGCCCACACAGGGAGTGTTTTTCTTTTTTTTATTATCAATAAGGCATTTTGAACTACACACAAAGTGCACTGAAAGCACACCCTGTGAATAAACACCCATGTCAAACATTCATAGAGTTACCTTAATGGGTAGCTTATTGGCACTGCTTTTCCTGTAATCATTAATAGATAATAATGTCAAACATTCAGATGCATAAAAATATACTGGGTACAGCTATCAAACACAAGGTAGTAAAATTCTGGTATTAGTATACTAGTGCAATAGGGCTGTTGTGCCTTTTTATATATTAAAACATGCTACACTAACTTCATAATGGTTCGCTGACTCAAGGTTTGTGTCAGAAATGATTAACCTTTGTTATTCTGTCTCTTTTCTTGTCCTTAAAAATTCCTCGGTCATATAATTCCCAATAAAAGGAACAGATTTAACTATGAGAACTATCAGATTTGCATGCACAGTCTTCACTGTGGCTGTCCTTCTCATCAACCAGCCTTGATAGCACAAAGGTGACCATGGTAACTCAGAGGAACAGTGACCAATTTTTAAAAGGTGTAGGTTTTATTTTAAGCAAAGTGATCAGGCTCCGTCCTGACTGTCTTATCTGTAGAGTATCGGGACCTAGAGTGGCCTTCTGAGGTTAACATATCAATAAGAAGGCATGGCACGCTTAAAAAGCCACAGCTCAGTAAAATGTTCTATTAAGAGAGCAAATGTCAATGCAGCCTGATTTTAAAAAGAAGAAGAAGAAGAAGAAGACGCTGCACATGCCGGCAGGGCCTGTGAGCCTGAGCGGTCGAGGAAATGTATGAATCGATTTTGGCGTAAGGCCTGATGGAAAGCAGTGAATGGGAATCGCCATAAAGACAGAACTGCTTCTCTGCGTTATGTTTTTTTTATACACATAACTCAATAACCATTTCTCCAGTCCTTCCTGAACCATTCTGGCTGTTTGAAGCTCGCTCTCTGTGGTTACTGACTGTTATTGATTAGTGTCCCACGTGTGTGCAATTAATGCCCCGTTTTTTAAATGTTAATGCAGTAGTGATATATTGTATTATATAAGCACTCATTAGAAAGTTGCTTTACAAAGTAGCTTTAATTCAGTGTGCAATACCTGGTAACTACAATGTAGTATTACAGTAAACACAGATGCACTGTAATGTTGTAATGTTTTTGTGCCGTACAGAATACAACATCGTCCCTGCAGAGATAAAATACAGTGTACGTGCACCTTTTATTGCCCACCTCTCTCCCCATAGCTCACAATTATAACAGCAATTCTTCTGTTTATCAGATAAGCACAAGGGCAGGTACCTGAAAATTCCACTTTATTGTACAAAATTGAAAAAATGCCACATCAGGTGACAGATTGCAATCTGATCAATTTTCCAAATGAATTCTGGTCTCCACCTGTCACATAGGGTTATCACCACCTGAGCTGGCTCAGTCCTAAAATGTACAACAGAACCATTTCAGTCCTCGCTAGACCTCCCTTAATATTACCTGGGATGAAATACGGCAGTTGAACTAAATTACAAATTTACCCCATCTTGGATCTTTATAAATCTCCTCAGATCCCCAGACAGCAAGAGCCGCTGATGCTGATCCAGGCGTTTGCTTCTGGGTCTCTTACTTTTTTATCAGGAGACATTCATCTCTGACAAACCTTGTGATTGGGTGACAAAGACCGGCAAAGCCTAGAGACTAAAGGATTACCAGATGTGCCAACAGGTACAGTGATGTTGTCGGGGTGAGTCATCTTTTTCTGATTTCTATCATATAGGCAACCTGAGTATCCATGAAGAGCTAGAACAACTTGTGGCCAATTTCCTTGGAGTCGAGTCCGCTATGACTTATGGGATGGGTTTCGCCACCAACTCAATGAATATTCCAGCACTTGTGGGCAGGGTATGTGAGATTTTATACACTCAGCATTATACAGAACATCTTTGCAAGTGTAATTTTTACAATGCAACAGATATCAGTCTGGATTTTTTCTCTTCTGTGGTATTGTCTCAATTAATGAACAGTCAAATAAACTTAACTGCAAACAGTCTGACCCACAGCTGCTAATTAAAATCATAATTACACAAAACAGTAGCCAGAAGGATGAGGATCTGGGCATGCATAGCTGCTTTCAGTCAGATATACATGGAAGGGCAGTTTTTGTTAAGAGCACTCCTCAAGGGTGGGATTACCCATCCTCTGGCCTCTCGGTGCACCAGAGTGGCTGATGCAGAGGCCTGCGGGTTACCAGGGGCAACACACAGCATGAATATCTGTGATTGGACTGGACAGGAGGAAGAGGAGGTTGACTGTTTAAGTGATGAGAACAGGGTCGTTTATGCAGCTCAAGAGGTGTAGCAGCCCCTTAGGCTGCAGCCCCCCGCAGTAACCCTGCAGAGGCTGGAGGTCAACCCTCACTGCCAGCTCTATCCTACAGGGACAGGCTGTGCCAGGACAGGCCTTGCTGTGCAGGCAGACCAACATTAGAGTGACAGCTGCTGGTAGACCAGGGAGCAGGCTGGCTGGACCCGAGGCCAAACCAAGCAGATCTGTCACTGAGACAGTGTCAACATAGCCTCTACAAGACTCATTCAGACTAATGAAGTCAAATGCTTAGAGCTTGTGCCGTATATATATGCTAATGCACCAGAGAGGTTTTCAGTGGAACAACTGAATTAATTTGCATACTGATTTTTTTTAAGGAACATGGAGTACTGTGCTGTCGGTTATGAAAATTGCAATGCGTCTGTGGGTCAGAACTTCAGACATCAAAGAAGTAAAAAACTGCTAACATGCAGTACATACAACTTATTTTGCACAGAGAACCAGACCTGATTATGATTGAGGCCTGGATTAAGGGGCAGGTGAAGAGGTGTGAACTACCTTTATTTAGCCACACATTCTTCAGTTAGAAAGAAAAGATCAACAGATCAAGTTTTACCTTTTTATCTGTAATGAAAAATGTATGTCATATACCCCATTTAATGTGTTTGCAGAGGCATTTTGAGCATTAGATTAGAAATTTTTGATTCAGCATTGCAGTAGCAAAACAATTGACTATTACCCCAAAAGCACAAAGCATACCTTGTGAAATTTAAATAAAGTCTTTTCTCTTTGCTGTTCTCCAGGGTTGTTTGATACTAAGCGATGAGCTCAATCACACTTCTCTCATCTTGGGAGCCAGACTGTCAGGAGCAACCATCCGAGTGTTCAAACACAACAGTGAGTGCGATCACCTAGTACATAAATAGTCCATGCATCATAGTACAAAACAACACCTTTTTTTTATTATTATTATTCTTACGTTTAACCACCACGCCTTCTGTGCCTTTTTGTCATCAAACTGACTCTTGAGAAAGTTTCAGTTACTGTTTGCAGCCACTTCTGCTCACAGTATCGGTTGTTTTCTTCACCTAATTGTATACTGGTGCTGCTGTGAGAAGCAGGTTCCTGTTCTTTTGTGTGGTACAGGATTTACCTTAGGAAAGACCTACATTCTGTGTTTAATGCAATAGGTTTGGTTTGAAATCATGCTTGTGTTTTATTCAGCAGCAGCAGCAGCAGCCGTGAAGCAATAGTGAAGTTGGTTGGGGGGGGTTGAGGTTTTTTTTTTTAAACAAAACATCATCTTTACTTAAACTTTTTGTTCTCTGGTATATTGTCAAGAGGAAAAATATCAAGCGTGGATGGTATAACATCCATTGCTCGCATTAGATACATCCCTGTCCTTTCAGCAGACAGCACAAATGAGCCAGTCCTCTGGCAGCAAATTTTTCCTGACAGGTACAAGCAGAGTCAGTTATGGGTCCTCAAAGCAGATCCCAGAGGCCTGTCTAAAGGCAAAGAGCCCTCAGGCACCTGAGCTGCTGACCCCTCCTTGCCACTAATCCTCCTGCGCTAGGCACTCAGAAACTCTTTTATTTCTAATATTTGCATAGAGGGTTATGCCACAACAAAAGATTTATGAACAACTCCAATGCTTGTATTTTTTTGTAGTGATACTTATTGGTGCAAGCACTCTCTAAAATCTCTCAAGGATTATTTTTTAGCAGAGATGGAACTCATACTATGGAGCAGACAAACTGGTTTGTCCAGCAGATTTGTCATACATGTGCGTGAGAATTACCACGTTGTTTAGTTATAATGCACAGACAGTAGTCCTACTCTTTCGAATAATCAAATGTATTTATGTTTTATTTATTAAGCCAGTAGCGTGGTGTGTACCCCGAAGGTGAGAGCACAGATAAGATATCGTGGAATCATTTTATGGATCGAAGCTGAAGATAACCATCCTCAGTCATACAGTATCTCATATCACGCTGTGGCTTATCTTATATCAGTGTTTCACTGTGAAATAATCTTTTGCTCACTCTTGACTGTGCAGACAGAAAGCCACAGTGAATTCCTTTTTTTCATTTCTGCTTTCCTCAGCCGAGACATTGTTCTGCTAAGCCTCGGGAAGGAATTTTAGCAGCGGAGCATCTGTTGCCTCTTAAGTGAACCTGTTTTTGTTTTGAAGTAGGAGCATCAATCATCTATGACAGATTATTAGCCACGACAGCTTTCCTCACTCCTCAGCAGGAAATGGTTGGATTGCAGTCATACTTTGAATAACACGCTTTCATAACAACTGGAGCTGTTTAATACTGCCATCTGCTGGTATGCAGTAAATGATCATTAGTATTGTCATAACTGAGTTTTAGTCACCGGGAAATGTTTTTGCCATGTAAATTTTTTGTAACAAAAACAATGCAGATATGCAGATCGCACAGGCTTATCCACATTTTTAACCTAGTTAGATATCTCAGGTGTTTGTAAGCGTCACAGTGCAAGGGTATTTCCGGTGTGTTGTTTGTGAAAGGTGTCTTTGGCAAATAAAGTAGTGTCTTGTGAAATCCGTGAACTATCTGCCCCAGTGGAAATGATTTCTTCCCACTCTCGGGTTTGCGTTGATGTTCGGTGTTCCGCACAAGCTATAGCACTGGAGTGCTATCCTGTATGCTGTGTCATAACACATATCCAAACTAGGATTGCCGGCATACTTTTTTTTATTGTTAGGGTCTGTCTTCTTTTGCTGTGTCTCTTTCTTTTATTCTCCCTTACGTGATGTTTTGTGTGCACCTATGTCAGACATGCAGAGTCTGGAGAAGATGCTAAAAGAAGCAGTTTGCTCAGGACAGCCTCGGACCCACAGGCCCTGGAAAAAGATTCTCATCGTGGTGGAAGGCATCTACAGGTCAGCCATCATTACACCCCACACACATTATAACATAGCTACTTTCACAGACACATGTCTTGGGTCTCTTGTATCAGTCTTTCTAACTATGAGCTTCCGGGTGGTCTATCGGAGGGTTTTGCACAGCCCGATTTGAGTAGAAATTTTAATTTATAACCTGAGGTGATCCTGTGCTTAGCCGTCCCTGTTATGGTCTCTTTTTCAATCGCTTCCTTTTCTGCGCTCTTGAATAATAGATTGTCTGTGTGTATGCAAGCGTATGGCAGTGCATGGGTGTGTGTGTGCATGTGCATGTGGTCGGGTACCATTTGATTACCGTAGAAAGGAGAAAGGTATTGTCTGCCTCTCCTGCCAGTGAGCTATCCTGAGTCTTAGTGACCCTCTCCATCTGCTCATTAGCTCCAAATCAAGGCCAAATGGAGCCATAGAGATTGACTTGGCTACACCCCCAGCTCCAACTGTTTATCATGGCCATTTTCTGTTCTCCTTTCTTCCCTCTTTTTGCTCTCAGCTGCACTTGCATTTTAGTCCTCCTAAAGTAAAATATGATGCTGTGAAAATTACTTGTTTCATGTCAATTTTTTTTCATCAAAAAAAGAAGAAAGCCTTAAACGTGGCCATCAGCTGGTCTTAATATAATGTAATTAGTCCCACAACAATCCTGGTACTTTGAAAGACAACCTAATTGCACATCCTCAGACTGTCTTTGTCAGACAGTAATGTCTAAGACATGAGAATGAAATGGCGCCTTTCAGCAAAGCACAGAAAGAACTAATGCTCCGTCTATCACCTCCCAGCAACATCAAAAGGCTTGGATAAAGAGTACGCATGCTTTAGCTATAGCCCGAGTCTGCCTTTGATGTCCACATCGGTCCTGGTGAAACCCTGTCTTATGTCATTTGGGCTGCAGACGTTCTCAGCCATAGCAACCCGAGCAGGTCTGGGATTGCTCCAGTCCCCAGCCGTATAATCACTCATGCTGTCTATTTGTAGCCTTAAAAGGTTTGCATCTGAGGGGAGGAAGAAATGGAAGAAAGGTGGGAGTAAAGTGAAAGAGGCCAGCAGGAAAGATTCTTGGAAGACTGTGGCGTGTCAGATTATATAATATGCATTTGTAGAAGCAGAGATGCTCTGCTGTGGATATGGTTAGTTCAGGGTCAGACTCTTTCCTTTTAAAGTTAATCACTTTAACAGTTTGGTTTGTAATTTCTTAAAAGTGTGTGTCCATGTTGATCCCTTTTTACACGTATGCTTTGTGTGTGTGTGCGATTCTCTGCCAATAGCATGGAGGGTTCAGTGGTGCTACTGCCTGAAGTCATCGCTCTGAAGAAGAAATATAAAGCGTACCTGTACCTGGATGAAGCCCACAGCATCGGAGCAGTGGGCCAAACAGGGAGGGGTGTGACCGAGCTGTTTAATGTGAACCCGGCTGATGTGGACGTGATGATGGGGACTTTTACAAAGAGCTTCGGGGCGTCTGGAGGCTATATCGCAGGGAAAAAGGTTACTGCAAGTTTACTCTCATTTGATCAGTGCTTCTCAGTATTCGTGTATTTATGTTACATACAAGGGACCAAGTAAGCAGTCATGGTCCTCAGTGCTGCTTCCCAATGCATATAAGCTTTCCAGGACACTCCAGACTTGACACTTTTCTGACCTTTTTAGGGGTACTGGACAGATAAGACTCTATCGTCAACACGGCAGTGATGTTGTTACATTTATCAGCCTCCCCGGCTTTCTCAAAAGAATACGATCCATCATCGCTGTTTTCATTTCCCTCCACATCGCCAGTTCATAGCAATCTTGTGTAAGGGAAGAACTGCTGCAGACCTGTTGCTTTACAGAAGAATTAAAAATGGAAAGAACACTCCTTGGACAAAATAGGGTCGTGACAGAATGTTTTAAGAAAATAAGCTGATTGGATTAATCGCACTGAAACAATCCCAACAGCCTTGGGTGAATTAGCATCGCAGAAAATCAAATTAATGAGCCGGCTTTTTAAATCCTGACATGGTTTAAATAACCTGACAAGCACTGTGTAACACAATTAACCCTTCTGGCTCCGGAGCAGGTTTAAACATCACACAAGAGTATTTTCAAATATTTAGATTTGGAAATGTAAATTTTTATGATGCATGTTATATTCTGCGCCACGGCTGTTTATTAAAAATGTATGGAAGTCAATTATACGCACTCCCTCTCGCTTAGCCCTCACATGTCCCACAAATGTTCCCCAGGCTGCGTCTCTGGGCACTTTTTTTTCCTTTTCTTTTTTTTTACTCCATTAAATAGTACACTTTGGTACATAACCACACCAGTTTTGTGGCAGTTGATTAGAAAGCAACAACAGAAACGACCATGTTGTTTGAATTAGGTATTCAGAGAGGGACCCTTCCTTCTTTCCCCTTCAGTTTCCCCCGGCCCTGCTCTGCCATAATAAGAAGGTAAAGCTGGCAGAGGGCCAGCCCCTTCTTGTGGCAGGCATCAGAACTGCGCTCCAGATTTAACAGGATGACTTTTAACAAGCATGATAATGTTTGAAGTATGAACACTCTTCCTGGTGTGACAGCTGGCTGCAGTAAAGTCCTAAAGGAAAAAAGGCAGGAAAAGAGAGAGAACCTTTAGATTTGACGTATTTGTTGTTGTGGTGAAATACCCCAAGTCCTACATTAACTGGATTTGGGTTGACCAACAAAAGACTGTGCAGATGTGCTCTGGAAAACAGTCATGTTATAGCTATTTTATGAGGGTACCAAAAATAAATACCCCAATAAATACACCCAGAGTTATTTCTATGTCACTGCAAACTTATATTTAGGAGTCTTTATTCATTAGGCCATCTCTGAAAATGTGGATGAGATTGAAATTAGGTTATTAAATAAATCTGTTGAAGTTCAAGTGGGCTTGCTGTTCTGGAAGCGCCTCTACTCCAGGGCTTTGTGAACACGTATTCCCACATCGGTGCTGTGGCCACCGTGCGGCTGAGGAAACCCTCTGAGCTGTCAGTCTGTGCCCCAAGCATGAGATGAATTTTGGACGTGTCCTCTTAAACGGTTTATCTTGGTTGCACCGTAATCCTGCAGGACCACAAAGCTGTGAAAATCTCCCGCCTTAAACGAAAACAGATGTCAGGTTGTTTCAGGGTTCTTATCCTACATTCAAGCACTTCCCCTGAAATCCTTTCCCCCTCGTGCGCTTGAGGAAGCCGCAGCCACCGCCCAGCAGGGACAGATGGTGGTGAGTGGAAGCGGTGGCCAGACAGCATCTCCGGCTTACGTGTCATCACCCCGCAACCCCGGCTTGCCACCGAGCAGCAGCCCGTCACAGCTCCCCAACCTCAGGCCGCTTACACACATACGCTCTAGGGACCCGTGACCAAATCGGTTTCCTGAAATCCTCCTCTTCTCTTGTCAGCCACTAGCAGAATTAATCTCCTGCTGACATTTAGGAATAATGAGCACGACAGACCTCATTCTGGCTCATTTTGACTTTGGTTCTTTCTCATATTCATGTGTTGGCTTCCCCCACCCCAGAGTGGAGAGCAGGAAAGGATCCAGGACTATTTTACAGTCAGTGCCAAGACAGTCACAGTGACAGAGAAACGACTTGAAGTATTTTAATTGCTTCTCAGGTGTTGATTATACATGAGCTCTCCCTAGTGGTGTTTGAATATACTGCAGGGTCACACAAGAGGTTCAGAACTGTTGCTTTGTTTTCTGTGAATAGTTGTGCAGTTGTGCTTTTTCAGCGTTTGACTCTGTATCCCATGTTGCAGGAACTGGTGGACTACCTGCGGACACATTCTCACAGTGCAGTATACGCCACGGCCATGTCCCCTCCTGCCACTGAGCAGATAATACGTGCAATGAAGTGCATCATGGGAAAAGATGGAAGCACAGAGGGTAAGTATAGCAGCCGTCACACGTTCTTTGCATGTCTGGTTTAAAAAAATTTCTACACCTTTATATAATTTTTATGGAAACAACAGCAAACGGAATCCAGAGGACACCACCGATGTTAACATTAGCAGTGAGACCTGCAGGGAAATGCAAACAGCTGGTCAGAAAATGTGGAAGCAATTACAGGGGTCTGCAGCGGTAAGGAGCAGGGAGACGTGCAGTCCCTGAGCACACGTGACCCTATCGTGGAGGAAATCATTTTCATGTGTGTGTTGTAGAGAACGCTGCTGCTCTGAAAAGTTGCTGCTCTAATGGCATCAGACACGAGGGCAGGGGAAGCGGTCGTTACCAGACCAGACGCGATACCACCGGGGCAATTCTTTCTGAGTTATTGTAGCTGTGCTCCTGGTAATGGAAGGAGTGCTAACGGGAGTAGCATTAGTGCATCTAGTGCCTAGTAAGTAATGACAGATTACACATTAGAGTTATACCAAATTTACAGTATTTACAGCATGCGCCATGAGGCAAAGCTAGGCAGCCGTGACAAACAAAATGAAACGCTTCTGTCATCACTTCAAGGACTAGACCCTGCTGCGTTGCGGTCGAGGTAGATGCTGCAGTTTCTTGCTGAGATGAGAAACTTTTTCATCTGACTCTGAAGCAGCCGTGCTTTGTATCTGACGTAGTCCAGTGAAATATCTGTTGTGGGAAAAAAAATTGCCTTGACCTGTCTTATAGATGAGAGGGAAGGCCGTTTTTCTAAACATCAGTCCCAGTGTCCATAGAAAAAAAAAGAAACAACAACTTTAAAATCTCACTGTGACAAGAAACCTAACAGAGCCCTTGAATGTCTGTCATAAGTCTTTATTCCTCTTCCTCCAAGTCCTCCTCTGTCTTCTTCATCTTTTCCCTTTGATGTTGAATTTCACACAAGTCCGACAGACAGCAACGTCCACACGTTCTCGCCTGCTCGTACGATTCCTGTGTCTGGCAGCAGGTTTTTGACCTTCGTGCCCTCTATCTTAGCAGAGAGAAACAATTTACAAAATGGGGCCTGGGCTTTTTTGGCAGATGTCCGAATGTTATGCCCCCCCCCCCCTTTTCTCTCCCTCTCTCTCCTTCTCCCTCTTCTGAGATAAGGGGATTTAAAGTGCTCTCTTACGTCCCTTTGAAAGAACTGCCAATCTGTTCCCAGGTAATCAGAGGGAAACAGAGCTGTGTTCCAAGGCCGGCCATGCCAAACTCTGCAGCAGCTACAGAGCAAGCGGGCTCCCCAGTGATTCGCATTGTTCGGGAACACAGAGGGTCAGCAGAACAAGCCGCCTTTGCTGCCTGTGATTTATCTTCTAGTGCAGTGAATTTATAGGAAATGCGTGTGATGCTTAAGCATTATTCGTGTTCACTATATGTCACGGCTACATTCACGTGGCAGCCCACAGTCACTAATTCCACGCAAAATCAATCATATCCAATTTGCGAGACCCCCACTCTGGCAACATGCAAGCGCATATACCATGCTGTCAGTCGGACAAAACTGAACCATCTGCTGCTGCAGCTGAGCTGTAATCATGAACAACTTCATAGAGGAGGCTGGAATGGCCCAGATGGAGGTGCAGGACTCAGAATGAGATGGCACTGCACAGGACTCACAGTACATTAGCTACTACTGACAGTTAATGTCCTTCCCTACAGGGCGCGGTACAAATATAGAGGGGAAATTCAGTGAAAAAAGGTGCTTTACTCATGTACATCTGCTGGTGTCCTTGTTTTAATTGGAGGATTGAGACGGATTCGCCAACTGGCAGAGAACACCAAATACTTCAGATCCAGACTGAAGGAGATGGGCTTCATCATCTACGGCAATAATGACTCACCTGTGGTTCCAGTGCTGCTCTACATGCCAGCCAAAGTGGTGTAAGCACACAGAAACACTCATGAAAACACTTTTACAGAGCCAGATGATCAGGATGTTCCTTGTTCTTAGCTTCAGTATAGCATCACTTGCGTCTTCTGATCAGCTGTGTCTCCAGAGTTTCCATCAATCATTTGTGCAGTGTTATGATGTCTTTAACCTCTTAAGAGGCAACATCGGGTTCTGATTTGGTATAACCCTAGACTCCCACTCAGGTATGTAATCAAGTGTCCTTGATTATATGACAGTCAACATTAATATCTGCACAAATACAAATTCTGCTCAGTTATTGCCTTAATCAGATGGCATCATCATATAGCCTGTGATTTTAGATCGCTCTGCTATCGTGAGTATCAGTGTTTATTGTAATAAAGTTGAAATTTCACAGGTCCCCAAACCTTGTTTCAAAAAAAATAAATGATTTTTTTTCCAGAGCCATAATATTTATTCCTATAACAACACTGAAGTCCGTTTATTAGCATTGAACATATTTCTGTAGATACTCATCACCATGTTTATATAAAATATACCGGGTCAGATTCATCAAACCACTTTCAGAACTCGTTTGAAGGTTTTAACCTCTTCAAACTGTCCACGGTAAAGTGCGCCAGAGCAGGTTGGCTTTGTTAAAATGAACAGATTTGCTCTGAGGTCATCAAAACAATTACTGCACCCTTTTTAATTTATGGTACTTTGCAGAAATTATCACAAGCCTCGCAAACCACACGTCCCGATTGCATATTTAAACATTTGGAAAGGCTAGAAGGAACAGCGTTCCTATGGATTTTACATTTGATGAGGCATAGCACCAAAACATTTCCCATCGTAATGTGACTTGCATGCTCATTTCGGTGAACTCAGAACTCGTAAATATGAGTTACACTGCCGTGTTATGTAGGTGCTGTAACAAATATAATGTGACAACACTATAACTGACTGCATTCAGTCGGAAAAGGAGGACTCAAAAAAAGAAGAAGTAGAAGTAGAAAAAAAGCCCTCCTGTTGCTAAAGTCATTTGTGTGCTTCGTGTTTAACCCGTTTCTCTTTTTTTATGCTGATCAGGGCTTTTGCGCGAGAAATGCTGGCGAGAAAAATCGGAGTAGTTGTGGTCGGCTTTCCAGCAACGCCGATCACAGAGGCCCGAGCTCGCTTCTGTGTATCTGCTGCACACACCCGGGATATGCTGAACCAGGTACAAACACACACGAGCGTTTCCCACTTTGATACTTTGGATATATATGAAACATGCATGCTCTGAGACTTTCCATTGTCCTCAGGTGCTCGATTGTATGAATGAGGTGGGAGATCTTCTCTGCCTGAAGTTCTCGCGGCGGAAATATTCCCCTCAGCCCGACCTGTGCGATGAGACAGACTTCGAGCTGGACAGCTGATATGATCTTTGACCCTTTGACTTCACAGTGTCTAAACTGAGCAATCATAAGCACACAGTGAATTCATCAGACAGCAGGAGAAGAGCCAAATATTTGGCAGCTGTTTGGGTTTTTTTTGTTTTTTATGTGTGTTAAATCATAATGTTGGACTGTGTATTCGTTCTTTTTTAAAAGACAAATGTTTTGAACTCTTGAAATGCCGTTTCTTTATGAATATATGTATATGTGAAATGAATGCACGAGCGTCTTTTGGATTGGTGTAAATCTCAAGATTCTTGAGTTATTTATTCGTGGAAGAAAATCATATGTTGTTTTGTTCATTTTCGATGTTAACCTCCTCTGCACTGACATCTGAGGGCATTTTTAAAGATTAAAAGAGGGCTCACTTTCTTGCAGATTTTTTCTAATTACTTATGTCTATATTTAGACGTTGACGGGTTTTTATGGAAGCACTTTTTTGCTTCTCTTAAATTAATATTTGAAGTTTTTTAGAGATGCCAATGGCAGTAATAGTTAGATAGTAATACACAATCCTATTTACTTATACTTTAAGAAACTAACAAATCTCCAAACTGCTGTTTCACTAAATTTTGAGGATTTTTATACCCATTGTTCCCAAATGCTGTGCACGAATGCCTTCCAAATAATAAATTCACCTTCCAGATGGCATGTTTTCTTTTGTTTTTTTCCAAAGAGTCTTCCCTTTGTAACTTATATCCTGATGCATGAATGTTTACACTACTTGTGGCTGAACAGATCAAGCAAAAGGAAGATTTTGTGTTCCACGGTGAACTGTTTTTATAAAAACGTCCCCAGTGAAACACCACTTTCATCTCCACAGTAAATGATAGCCTTTCTGTAAATAATAGATCATGCAGCAATTACTTCTTTGACATGCAGTTAAATCTCAACAGCCCGCGTGCAGAATAAAAAAGGTGTTATGGCTTGTTTTGTGGCGAGACTGCTCTTATTCACCACGTCTTAACAGCTTAATTGTTGATGTTTTAAAGACCTGCTGTTCCCTTTCACGCACAACACTGCGTTACAGTCGTGAAGGTAAGCATGCCGAGCATGCGGCACCTGAGCCAACAGAAACCTTACCCAGCAATTAGCTCTGAACTCTAAATTCTCGTGGTATGTGGTAATCATTTGATTAACACAGGAAGGATTATAGATAGATGATGAATGTGTGTTCACAGTGTGTCGGATTTGGTCTTGTCTGCACTTGTTTTTCCTCGGGATGTTTCTATGTTTGTGTTTGCCTCGCCATAAACAGCATAGTGATAACATTTTACAAGAGAAGATTAAAAAAAAGCAATATGCAGTTCTTGGGAAACACAATGAAGTACAAACATCGATAAAAGTTTCCAAAAAAAAAACAGCTAACTCTTGAAATCTGTTCTCTGTACTTGATCGCTTTGTGCTGTAAGTGAATATCTCACATCTGGCTCCTATAGCCAGCAACAATGGAAAACAGTTTCTTTAATCCGCAAATCTGTGATGTCATACCAATGTGCTGTTTCATAAAGATCTGGAGGAGATGGGGAAAGGTGGCCTCACCCCAGCGGGGTGCTCTAACGTCTAACGGATGCCTGTTATTCATTTTTGTTTGCATTCACCTTAACTCTAAACGTGAGCAGTGTTAAAAATTCAGCGTGGGTTTGCAGCAGGAGGGAGACGTGTGGAGATAGAAGCTGAAAAGCTTGAATTCATCCTCTGCCCTAACGCGGTGCGTCACAGACATGGAGTCTTCAAATACTAAGCTCCAGTGTTATTATGCAGAAAGGCAAACTCTAACGTGCCGAGACTTACCGGCAATATTTTTGCATAGCTGCACAGCTGGAGAAAGGTTTGCTCCAAAAATCTGATATTTGACGATGACTTTTGAGCTTAAAATTAAGCTGGGAGAGGACAGCCTATCTGTGGCTTTTTTTTTCCATCTTTTTGTTGCATTATTCATTATGCAACACTAACATGTTAAGAAACTGAATGACAGTGACTGCTGCAGGATACATTTCAACGGACTCATGGCCCTAAAACATGAAAAAAGAAAAGTTCTACTTTACTTGAAGCAGATTGCATAATTTATTTTATTTATTTATTTATTTTTGTAAAATCCTACAGCTATGAGCAACAAAACTGTCATTTTTAGTTAAATGTGTCCTAATCTTTAAAAGACTGTTTAGATAAAAAAGCAATCATGCTGGCAATCGACCTACTTTTAAAGCTACAGCTGTCACTGACATATGGACTTTAAAAAAAAAAACTACTCCAAAAAATGTCAAGTTCAAACAGGCTCCTGAGGCAAACTGACAAGAGTTCAGTAATACACACTGACTGCCAGGCAAGGTGGGGAGCGCGAGTCTTTCCGAGCTTCTTTCCAGTCACTTGTAACTGCCTTCAGCTTCAGCAAAAGTGGCAAATGGTCTGCGCTGGCATTCAAAACATCTGTGCAGCCAGACTACTGGTGGCAAGGCCCCAGAGACCTGCCTGCCTGCCTGCACCAGCCTCTTTTGAACTGCAGATCCAAATACACTGCACTTATTGGAATGGCATGTAGCTGCTATTCTGAAGAGGGATCCTCTGCTACGCCTTTGATGTCCACCACTGTGTCCAAAGCAGGCAAGCCATTCTTACCGCTCTCTGTTTTCCATTTAGACAGAGATTTTTCTAGTCTAAAAAAGAGAGCGAGAGATCTGAAGTGAAACAGGACAGAACTTGCACGCTTTGGACAGCTATGCTTCTCCTGGGCTAAGAAAGACTGAAGCCTGGAGTAGAGCTGGGCTGGGAACTACTGATATAAGGGAAAATAATGAAAAAGGTCAAGGTTGGGACAATAATGCAGAAGACAGCTGAAAGCATTTATTGTGTGTTTTAAACCCAACTCAGCCTCATCAGATATTCATGGGGTTCTATACATGATGTCAGGGGTACTCTATTAAATATTTAAGTTGTTGAACTCTTCAAGCACCTGCTCTTTATTTCCTAACGTTGGTCATTAGATTTCTTTGGAATGACCACGATGCGTTCTGGTGCAAACGGGCATCAGGAGACTCTGCAGCTACACCAGTAGAGGTAAACTCAGGGCTTCAGTTCACCAGACCTGTGGATTTTTCTAACTCATCGCTATCCTACACCAAGATCCCAGATTACGCATGCACAGAAATAAAGCGTGTTTCTCCTGCGTGTTGAATTGTGCCACTAAAAGCAATGTCAGGATGATTCTTATTTTAGCTGTTACGGCGCTTACAAATCATCTATGACCGCTAGGTAATAGGATCTTGTTAGTCGTCGTCAGGTGATAGATGACACGGAAAGCGTGGTCTTTTCCGGGCCAAGTGGATCAAGCAGAGCTGTCACCCACGTTAAAGCAGCGAGCGGCCCTGCTTGGTGCATAATTTGACACAGCGGCCTGTCCTTTGAAGCGGACAATAAATAGTCTCACAACAGCTAATCACATTATGTACCATTTGTCCTGCTTAAGTGAGATGTTACAACACCTTCTCCACAATCTGAGACGTGGCTGCTGCTGCTGCTGTTGCTGCACACACGCCAACATGTGCAGACCTCCTGCAGAGCCGCTTTGGGTGTCTACCTCTGCGCTGCGAGGCGCTTGCGTATACCACAGAGCCTCCCAGGACCACCGTGGATACTTAAAGTCTCCATTGTCCAAACATAGTGGGGGGTTTCCTGCTTGTCTGATTTGATAAGAAATGATGTCATATTAATTAATCTCACATATCAAACATGCTCCTTTAAGAAAATGTAACTTATAAAATTTACTTCTGTTTTAAATATTTTGATCAGGTGACCAGAGCGCACTTTTGGAAATCGCCTGCAGCGGAAAGCAGAGGGTACCAATATACTTTCTGGGTGTTTCAGTTTTCACCTTTCTCAGGAATGCTGTGGACGTGAAAAGCTCCACCGGATTTCAGTTTTGCGAGGACTGGTTCAGAGGGACGAAAGAGTTAACCGGGGGGAGGGCGCCTGCACGGGGGCGTTTGGTATAAAACCACCTCAAGAGCGCACAACAAGTACAGCGTGTGTCGGTAGTGTGATTCGGTTTCTCTCCACCAGCGGCCTACGACTCGTTAAGACGCACGCGAGCCTGAGTCTTCCGTTTCTGCGGGGCCCGCAGGATGGATGCGCGCTGTTTATGAAGCAGACACAACTCCGTCGAGAAGTTTGAACAGTGAAGAGCTACTTTTTAAACTACCTGCACTTTGCTTTATTCCCTCCAAAGTTAGGGCTCACCGGAGAATGCGCCGGTTAACGCGGAGCGCGCACATGACGAGAAATGCGTAAAGCGGCTAAGGTGGAAGTTGGGGAAACTGAAGCATGAGGCTCAGCGTGTGGGGGAGACACGGGGCTGCAAGTTTCCCGAGCTCGGAGAAAGGAAAGCGTTAATGCTGCACGCTGGATCGGCCCTGCAGGATTCGCTGCACCGCACTGATTGGCACATCAGCGTTGGCTCACCGCGTTTGTCTTCAGATCAAACTTTGTGAACCTTCAGTGAGAGGGACAACCTTCACGCAGGACAATACAAACATCTGCAGAGAAAAAACACTGGATCCAAACTAAAAACTCTTTCTCTCTCTCTCTCAACTATTTTTGCTGCCCCACCTCCGCTCCGTTTCCCTTCATTCTTTGTTATTTTTTTATTTTTATTTTTTTGCAATTGTGATTCCCGAAGTGGCTTCGAAGTGGTGTTGCGGCTCCTCGTCCCCGGCGGATCCGGAGATTGGAGTCTCTGCACCGGGAGGAGGCGGAGTCGGAGCTCCGACCACACCGCGGGCTCCAAAGAGCGGTCGCGTCAAGAGGATGGTGCGACTGGCGGCGGAACTGCTCTTGCTCCTGGGACTTCTTCTCCTTACCTTGCACATCACGGTGCTGCGGAGCAATCCGCTTCCCCAAGGGAATGTAACTGTGAGCCTGGATCAGAGCACAGCGCTTACAGAGGTGAGTGGGGGAAATCTGTGAGTAGCCTCGTTGCTGTTTTTTTGTTTAGTTTAGTTTAGTTTTTCCATAAGGAGACATCTTCAGGGAAATTTGACACTAAATTTGGGAAATCTGAGGGGTGTCCACTCGCAGATGGTTCTGATCAAATGTTCATATGATTATGCAGCCCAGGTAAAACAAACCTTCATTACCTGGGGGGGGGTTGTCCTGTGAGTGAATGGAGATTGACATACGCACAGGATGTCCCCCGGGGATCTGTGGTGAGCCAGCCGAGGGGTAGAAGATGAGGCAGGGTCAGAGATCAGTGCCCCACACCAGACACACCTCCCTGTTGTCGGGGATTTAAATGCTAGCTGCAGGCACTCCTCTGTCATCACAGGCTCATCACTGTCATCCAGGCCAACACTTGATAAGGCAGAGGGGTCAGAGCTGAAGCCCTAAAGGTGCCCACTTCCTGCCCAGGGTGTGTTTGCAGGACAAGTCATGACATTTACCCGCTTCAGGTCAAACCTTAAACTTCACTTTTTAAATCTGGTGTAATCTAGTGTAAGCAAGACTGTAAAGTTTGGAAATCTCAAGACACTATGGTCAAAAGACAGTTTTGCTAAAAGCTTGTTGTCCACTTTAGAAGGCGTCCCAACAAAAGTTCATTGGAGGAGACATTTGTCAACACGACAGCACTTAAGGCAGGTTTAATGGTTTTAACTGCCCATTTTAACATAAAGCATAAAGCGCACAGTCTCCAGCAGAGCCCCAAATCCTGACCTGCGGGTTAAGACGGGTCTGGGATCAACAGGCTTTTTTAGAGAGTGTTAAGCATCCTTCAGCTGCTTTTTGATGTATATTTAGCATGCTACTGAAATACTTTGTTCTTCTCCTGGTGATAAATGGGTATTTGTGCCTACTGGAATGGTATCCCTGTGTAAATGCTTTAATGGGGCTTAGGGGAAATGAATGGAAAGAATTTTTACTTCACCAGATCACTGCCATCGTTGTGACACCCGCGTATATGCCAAACAAGCCCGTGTTGTGTGGGATATAAGGCCATGCAAAGCTGAGGAAATATTCCAGGAATTTATTGAATATTTGTCACATGGCCAAATGCTGGATCGGATGAGGGGTAGCAGGGAGTTTCTCCAGCTGAATCGCAGTAAAAATAAATAAATAAACTTCATTCATGCCAACTTATATCCCAGCTTCAGGATCCCGTTTGACATTTGTCCAGATTTACAAGGGAGAAGAAGCCAGACGAGCCTTGAGGTTTCTTTTTTGTAAATTTTCTTTGCTCACGAACGCTGCGACTAACTGCAGATACGCTTCACTGACCCTCCACTGAAGACCGTGATGTCATCTTTCAGCCGTGCTTGTCACAGCCCAAGGGGTGTATTGTCATCCCGAGGTGTCATATTTAGAGTGCCATTCACAGAAGAACAATTGTCAGGATGCAGCTCCATGCACCTGAAGTGGAAAGAGAAAACTCTTTTGTCTGAGGCTTATTATCATCGCTGGAGCAGGAAGGCCTCTGTGGCTGCGGGAAATCAGTTAAATTTAAAAATGAAAATGCATGCAGTCAGATTTTATGAAATTGTGCTTTTCTTTTCAAGAGGTCCTCCATGGCTTGTATCTTCACCGTTTCTTCATGTAAGCAAACATTTGGGTACGCCATGTGACTAGGGAAAGGATGATTTTCTCTTCCACCTACAGAAGCGTAGTGTTGAAAAGCATCTGGCACAATGTGGACGGCCTTCATTTCCTGCCAGCTTCCCAGGGGGAAGGACCCCTGAGTTGCTCCCAATTGAAAATAGAGTCATGCCCCTTTAAGCAGCCCTCACAAAGTGAAAAAGGGGGAAGCGGGACAAGAAGAAGAGATACTGTGAGGATGTAAAGGGGGTGGCTTGTGTGTGCAAGTGTTCATTAATGGCTTTTTTTGGGGTGGGGTGGTGGTGGGGGCATCCTGGGAGGCCCCCCAGACGAACCAAAGACTTGTGTGTCACTTTTGATCTTCAAATTAAAGCATTTTACTTTGTCGAGGCGGATCTCATATGAGTGATCGGGAACACTGCTGATTTTTTTAACATTCAAATGAGTTTTTTCTGTGTACTGTTACTGTATGAGAGCAAAGTTAGAGGTAGAAAAAAAGCACATTCTTGGAGTGGCAAGTAGGGAAAAAAACATAAAATCAATAATTTGGGGGTGTAACATTTCATGACTTGTCCTTCAACACTGCCGAGCTCATAACACGGAAATCTAGAGCGACAAAAAGCAGCTTATATTGGTGACCGATGATGTCAGAATGCTGTTCAATGCTCAATGGCAGTCAGAAAACCATCATCTCTGCTCGTGGCACCAAGGAAAGCGAGAAGCCGGCTGTTCAAAGGCAAAAGGAAAGCATGAAATAACATGAATTCTTAAGTCAAGCTGACGGCTGCAACTTTGTGAGGACGGCCAGAAAAAGTAAATGTTTCTTTGGTCTTTGGTGGCAGAGAGAGAAACGATAAGACCAAGTGATTTGTAAATAACAGAGATGTTGAAGTGAAGTATCTACAGGCTGGGAATTCCACGTTTTTAACTTCTGTATGTGATCCTAGCTCAGTTTTTAATCTACTGCAGGTCTACCACATGTACAGAGACACAATTTGCCATCACAGCAAAGCAAAAGCTCTCCTTCCATTTTCTGTGACATTTGAGCAACAATCTTTAAATGATCTAGTCTGGAAATTATCTTTAAGATGGCTCTTACTGCAAATGGATACAGTGGAAAATTTACTGAATACAATTTTATAGTAAATGACTGCTTTTATTTTTAGTGCAGCACAATAGTTCACATTTATTTCAGTTTGAAATGGAAAAAAATGGAAAAAAGTTCTGTAATATAGTGCTTCCCCCCCCCCCTTGTTTGCAATATAATTAATGTTTAAGCCATAGATTAGGTGGAATTAGTGCTGATAAACTACCAATATTTGCCTATTAGCTGCCAAACTCTGTGTTTACAATCGAGTTGCAGCTCAGCAAGCTTCAACACTGAGCAGCAGTGACTCCAGCATAATGGAGAACATGTTAAAGATTGACTGTAAAGTATTCATATTTGTGTCAAGACTAAATAATAAGTCTGTAAATACCCATAATATGAAACAACAGAAGATTCTGATATGACTAGATGCCATAATTGAGGAATAATCTCTTTGTAAACACTGCGACTGGGTTTTCATGGTTAAAAAAAAAAGATTTCTACCTCCATGCTTTCTTTTGCAAGACAAACACGTGGGGAAAAGTCATTTTTGTGCTTTGATTAATCGTCTTAGAGTCTTTGGATAAGTTTCCATAAACGATGAGTTGTAGGGAAACGGCAAAAAAGTAACTTTTCGTAGCATTTGTATATAAAAAAAGAGGTGGCCTCCCAGATAAGATCAACCACACCTGTTTAATTTGTTTACAGATGTGTGCTTGCATTTACACAGTGGACTGAAGCTGTGAGTGTTGCATTCAGGGCTGCCCCCCCTCGTTCCCTCCTCCTCCTCCTCCCTCAGCGGGGCTCAATTACAGCCACTGAAATCTGAAGACTGGGAACTTGAAAGGCAGGGTTATCACATGGGCATCTCAAAGTCCAAGTACTTGTGATACATCCAAAGAGAGCCCTGTGATGTTCGCATAAAGGGTCGATAGCCGACGCTGCTGGAATGATGTTTTCCAGTACTGAGCTCTCTGCCGTAATTGGCTGGTTGTGAAGACGTTTGTGGTTTTTAGCTGGAATCTGCTTTTTCAGAATGTCAAATTTTACAATTATGGACATAAATTGTCATTAAAACCTTGTCGTCATATGTAAGTTATAACCTTTTTTGTGTGTGTGTGGTTCAAAGCAACAATTTAGATGCATCTGCTCTTCTTTCTCAAAGTTATGGCCAGCGGTATAATCGTTGTAATTAAAGCAATCGCTCAAATTAAGAGATGGGATTTGAACGTTTTAAAATTCTTTGAAATCCATTATCACATTATCTCCATCTGGTTTTGAACTAAGGAACGCAGTGCTCAGTGGATGTGGAAGTCTTTCTGTGCAGCCGCCTCGCTTGAATACAAGTTACATTTATAATCCTTCCTCCCTTGCTGTGCCGTTCCATTTACAGCGCCTATATTGCCCCGGAGTGCACCTTGGCTGGACACAAACAGCTCCACTGGGGGCTTTTATACCCACCACAATGTGGCTGAACTGACACTTTGTCTGTGACTGGCCACCGCAACCGTACAGCGCCGCTGCCATATTCTCAGGCTTCAGTCTGGCCACAAAAACACTAGGCATGAAGAAACGAGACGTGAAAAAAGAAAACAAGGAGTGTGATTGATGGCTTTTTTTGATCTTATTTTCTGCCACCCCACAACGGGGATGATTGCCGACTGCTTACGGCTGTCCAATTGCTCCTTCTGTGCATACCTGATAGGGGACAAACGCCTCAAGTGTCCTTCTGGGATGAATTTACAACACTCCTGTCAGTGCACCAAATGTTTTTCTGCCTACAAGATGGCAGATGTAATTATTTTTGCAATGTTTGCTTAGGTTTCTCTGTGTAGCCCCAAAGCAGGAAAACCATAGGTCCTACATGGCTCTTTTCTCCCAGCCACCATCAGCACATGCTATATATGTCTACGTTATATTTCTATGGTAAAGCAGAAGTATACTCTGTCAGTTAAAAATGGAAAAATATACAGTCTAGCTGTGACATTGGCTCTGAATGCAAGTTCTTGACAGATTATATTTTGGTTTAAGCAGGCAGACACACAGAATGTTTATCCCAGTGGCTCCTTCTTTCTGGGCTCCCAGTAGTCCACTGTCTGCAGGATTTATGACAGAGGTCATGGTTGAGTGAACCTCTGTCAACACGAGAGATCAATCTTAATGTTGCTGAGTGTGCGAACCCTGGATTTCTTACATATAGGGCTACTTAGTTTTTACAGCCAAACCAAACCAATTCGATTTTTTTAAAAAGTGATGACAAATTAACATTGCCCTCCTTTCTGTCTTCAACAGAACAACATAAATGCAAAAAGCAGCTCCTCAGCCCAGCTGGCCCCTCAAGACCGACGGTCTGGTCCAGAACACCGACTGGCCCATCGGCCTGCAACCCTCCCCTGGGCACAGGGCGGCAGCGTACACAAGGACGGCCCCGGCGCTTTCCTCCTAGATCTGCACAACTTCCCCGACCTCTCCAAAGCTGACATCAATGGACAGAATCCCAACATTCAGGTAAACGCACGTGTTTCCCCATCTGCCAGCATGCTTTGCCGCTTTTTGCCGCTTAAGACAAGACTACTCAAGCACACAGGACAGGAAGATCAAACAGGAAGAAGGAGGATAGTTTGGCGCACGTCGTTAACCCCCTTCTGTCGCCTTTCCTCCTTCCTTTTGCCCCCCATGTCGCTTTTCACACTTCCTGGCTCGCAGCAAAGCTGAAGAGACACGGTGAAGTCTCACGTCGATCATAATGACAGCTGAAAAGCAGATGCTAACCGGCAATGCTTCACTGCTAACCCGTGTGATGGGAGACAGACAGCAGCTTATGTAAATGTGCGGCAGACCCTTGCCCATAAGTCCCTCAGTGATGCAGATGGTCGAGTAACCGCTGCCATGTTTAAATCATTCTCCTGTCTAATCTAGCAAGGGGGTCTTTCCATTTCTGAGGGCATCGCTGCCAGATCTGAGCACGAACAAAGTGTATTAACATCTCAAGATGTGGGAAGAGAGCAGAGCAACCAATTGAGCAAGGGCGTGAGCTATGGGAGAAGTGGGGGTCGGGTGGGGGGGTGTCTTTGATCCTGAGATTCATCTGGCTTTCATGGTCTGGAGGAGGCTGAATCGCCCTTTGAACTTTGTGTTTAGGTGGAGAGAGCCCGAGAGGTGGGAGGGTGACTGCGGGGCAGGGGTAGAGTTCCCCCCTCATCTGGGAGGCACATGTGTGAGGACAGAAAACAGGGAGTGGGTAACTCTGTGTGTCGGGGTACCAGGAAGTGCCACCATCGATAGTTAAATTCTTCAATTCTTACTGACTTTGAGTCGACTTCTCTTAATGCAGGTGACCATTGAAGTGGTGGATGGACTAGAGGGCCATGAACCAGAGAAAGGCCTCCGAAAGGAAACCAAGCCCAACTGGGCTTCGCCAAACTGGAGGAACTGGTGGCCTCACACTTCGTCGTCGTCCTCTTCCTCCTCCTCGTCTTCCTCCACTCATCAAACAGAGGAGAATGAGCGCTCTTATGGGAGCAACACAGAGGACAGCAACTTCCTCAGGCCACCGGCAGATTGGGACAGGAGGGGAAGCAAAGCTCAAACGGAATATGGTGAGGATTACAGTGTGTGTGTGTTTACAGGGAAATTTACGCACGCTGCACAATATTTGGCCGCGTCTTATTCGAGCACCAGTCCTCGGCGTTTCAACACATGGCTGTCGTCTGACGTGGAATCTGTAATTTGCAGATTTGCTGATTTAAGCTGTCACCATAATAAGTGCAGTCATCCCAGGCGAGCCTTTGGGAGCCCTTGATTGAAGCCTTTAACACTCTTTTATGAGATGGATTCCTCTGTGTTGTGGAGCTCGCTATGTGACACGGTTTGAACGCCTCGCTACATCAAAGTTCGGGAGCAGGAGCCGGGCCAGAGGCGCCGTTAAAGTCGCCACACCGTCCTCGCAAGACTCTCCCAAAGTAACCCCACAGATAAATCTGCCGGTGAAGGATTTACGCTCGCTGTCAGGCAGTATGCGTCCGGCCCGTGTTGTAGCATGCCCAAACCAACGTGGTTGAACAGGAATGCGTGTGCTGTGGAAAATCTCATTTTATTCACTTGCACTACAGTGATTTGGCTGCCAGAGATATAATGTTTTTTGTTTTTTTTGTAAAACCAAAGCCCGCGATTAATGTTTCTGGCTTATCGCTGTGGTCAGATCTCATTCGTCGGTCATTTCATACCACACAAATTGACGAGGGAATATTTTATCATCATTACTGTCTCGGCTTTAAACTTTATAAGCATAATTGTGGACAGGCAGTGAGGATCATCCACTCAATCGTCTCATCTGTGGTCTCAGCACAGGTTATTATCTATTTTTTTCCTTGATTTCTGGTTAGTGTTGGCACCCAGCTCTGTAATATGCTTTAAAAGGGGAGAAAGGGCAGCAGTAGAAGAAGCCTATCTGGCCTGTATTCATACAAAAAAAGCTCATAATGAGGGGCAGATGGCAGCGGGGGGCCTATAGGAAGGTTGGAACCAAGCCAGAAATACTTCCACCTCAAAATGCCCACATTATGTGCATAACGGTGATGGGCTCAATGATAATTGAACTTAAACAATAATTTCTTCCCATTTCACTTCCCATTTTCAAACTAATATATCACAGACAGAGCAGCTCAGTGGCATCCGGTGCTTTTGTGCCTGGGATGCTCAGGTAGCAAAGAAAACGTTGATTTTTAAATTGTCTCCTGGATGCACAGAAGCTTTTTATGGAATTTCCAAAATGCTTTAACTGGCTCACTGAAATTGCACATTGACACAATAATTTTGCATCAGCACAGAGAGCACGTGCATGTGGACAGATGAGCGTATGTTGTATGTGCTTTGAGGAGCACACTATAGAGCGAACCCCCTCACTTGCCCGTATCCAAAACTGTCCAGGCTAGACTGATGTAAGTTCAGCATATGGCCTGCAACAGGGCTGAGGATGTTTCTTTCTTTCTCTCTGATCCAAGACTACATGGATGGAGAGGGGGACTGGAGTAGCTGGTCAGCGTGCAGTGTCACTTGTGGAAACGGAAACCAGAAGAGAACGAGGTCATGCGGTTATGCCTGCACAGCCACCGAGTCCAGAACTTGCGACATGCCTAACTGCCCAGGTAAAATCTTATCAATAGCAGACAAAAACCCACATCACTAAAGACATTATTCATAGTAAGGACACATGGTATGTATGTCCATGTGTTGATTTAGTGGTCTTTCATCTTTTGATCCAGCTTTCATTGTACTTTCATCTCTCTGAAGGTATTGAAGATGCCTTCAGGACGGCAGCTACTGAAGTGAGCCTGTTAGCTGGAACAGATGAGTTCAATGCCACAGAGCTCTTTGGAGTTGGTAAGATTTTTGCCTCCTCATGTGTTACTCCACACTATCCTTCATTCAGATGTTCTTACTCTATCAAAGGCATTTTCTTCCATCTGGCAGCAGTGCTCCTGCACACTCTCAGCATTCCTCATGCTCGTGCTGTGCTCCATTACTGTGCAACAGGACAGGAAGAGCACAGCATGCAGCTGCCCACTCCCTCTTTACTTTCTGTTCTTACTAAACTCAGCGAGCACACCTTGATTTTAAACATCTCACTTCTGGTTTCCTCCTCTGCAGTTGGAAAGTGTTAGAAATTGTGTCCTGATTTCTTCCAGACACAGACAGTTGTGAGCGCTGGATGAACTGCAAGAGTGATTTCTTGAAGAAATACATGACCAAGGTGGCGAACGACCTTCCCAGCTGCCCTTGCTCTTACCCGACCGAGGTGGCTTACAGCACGGCGGACGTATACGACGCCCCCACGCGCAGAAATTTCCGCTGGAAAGACGCCAGCGGTCCCAAAGAGAAGCTGGAGATCTACAAGCCCACGGCTCGTTACTGCATCCGCTCCATGCTGACCCTTGAATCCACCACGCTGGCTGCGCAGCACTGCTGCTACGACGACAACATGAAGCTCATCACCCGCGGCAAAGGAGCCGGCGCACCCAATCTAATCAGCACCGAGTTCTCTGCCGACCTTCACTACAAGGTGGACATCCTGCCTTGGATCATCTGCAAAGGTGACTGGAGCCGCTACAACCAGGCAAGGCCACCAAACAATGGGCAGACGTGTCCAGAAAACCCTCAGGATGAGGACTATTACAAACAGTTTGAAGAGGCAAGGGAATTCTAGCCTGCAAAAACACTGCCCATATATCCAGCTAAACCTCAGAAATGGCGCTGAAACCCTTTTTAATTCTGTTTTAGGTCAATTAACACATGAACTTTTATGCTCTGAGGACAGACATACTGCTCTTATTGAACCACAAAGAATTCTAACAGAGTCAGAACCTGTTTTTTTCTCACAAGGAACTTCTCTCGACATCATCACAACCAGGCGTGAAATATCACGTCTTTTTTATCTGATTATTTTTTTATTTGGTTTTTACACTTTTAATAAATGAAAATGAAATTTTGTCAGTAATTATGTTGCCAATTGTAACTCGAGATTTGGTTACTAAAGGGAGGACTGACTTCATATTCTTAAAAGGGAAAACTGTCATTGTAGAACTGTTATTGTTATCGTGCCCGTGTCGATTGTGTGCGTGTGTGGCTCGTTCGGATCGGAGAGACCTGTGGTAATAGAATAATGACACCTCCCTCAGGAATGTGTTACCCAGTTTCCCTTAACTTTGTCATTCACAGTTATCCAGGTTTTTTTGTACGCTTGATTGTTTATTTAGCATGCACACGTTTTCATTTTCATTCATTTACCCCCCCGTAATTTAACTGTGTGTCTCTGAGGCAGATCTTCATTGTAAAAAAAAAAAAAAGCCTGCATTATTTTTGTAAAGTATTTATTAAGTCGTAGCTGAGTTTAAGTCGAGCGTCTGTGGCCAAAGTTGAGATTCCTCTCTGGCTCATGCTTCGCCATCAGGGTGCGTATCCATGTCTCAAGTTAGGGTTAAATAGAGCAGAAAGAATGTGTGAACTGTACGCGACAATGTTTCTTTTTTTTTGTTATTTTGAGATATAAATCTATAAATAAATTTTTTTAAAGCCAGTGAATGTGTAAGATGATAGAAAATTGAAATTTCAAGCCATATCACACAGTCCTAACAGTTCTCCCTTGGCATCAGCGGGAAAAGAAAAAGCATCTTTAGCCGATCACAAGACTTTAATTAGTTCTATCCAGTGTGGCTGTCGGGACAGGCTTTTTGATGGGATTGTGATATTTCTTCAGAGGGCGAGGAGAATGCAAATTCTTTGTCTTTGGCATGTATCCTCACATTCCTGGGTAATTTCTCAGTGTACACACGCACACAGACACACACACTCGGTGCTGCATCTCTGCAGCTGAGACCCCTGACCGTTGCCTTTCCACTGAATGCTGCAGTCATTGTCACACAGTGAAAGCCATTCATGGTGCCCTCATTCCTGCAGTTTTGTGTGCAGCACAGCTGGCTGGGTGTAGGGCTTGTCTTTATAATGCAGCAGGCCCCAGCACGTTCCACACCCCTCAGGCACAACTCGCAAACGCCTAGTTTTTTTTTCTTCTCCCACTATTCGTAGAAATTTTCTCCGCACGCCTTTTTCGTCTTGTTTTTCCTCAAACACGATGCTTTATCAGCAGCCCACCTTCGAATACTCACTGCAAATTACATTCCATTAAAATGTAGATATTCTTCCCCTGTTCTCCTGTCCTCCTCCTGAGCGGTTTAAGGCTAAGATTACAGTAACCTGCATGGATCGTTATCTTTAGCAGCAGGTCTAGTGAACAGGCCACGAAGATCAAAGCGGGGTGTTCGTCTTTATTTTGAACCATTAGTGCCAAGCTCAAATTGATGACATACCTCCAACCCCACCTTAACCCAGTATCTCTTCTCCAGACAGGCTCCACGTGTCTCCAGAGCAGGCGATTACTCGTACACCCGACTCATTTTTCATCTCTCGTTTTGTCTCCCCTCCCCCGCGAACACAAGGCACAATTTTGGCCCGCGTAGCAGATTGAGTGTTGTGAGAGTAACTGGCATGAAAATGTATAAACTGTGCTGACCGTAGGGTGTCAGCGAGGCCTCGCTTTTGTGTTACTATTTCCACGAGTCTACTCTGGTATGTTTCAAAGGACGCAAAGCACCATATTAGTGGTATATTGTCAAGGATCCGAAAGGGCTCATTAAGCATCACCAAGATATGATTGTTGGGATTTTGTCTCTATTTTTGTTATGAGAAGGAAATCACGTCCAATGTACTTAAACAATTTTAGACCAAGTTTGACAGGGTCGGCTCTGGGAGTTCTCAGCGAACTGCGGGAGTGAAAAACAAAACAAGAAAGAAAGAAGAAAGCAGTGGAAACTTGGATGTGTTCACGTACTACATCAAGATAAGCTTTAGGTGTTCTGCTGTGGGCTTTTTCCTAGAAATGGTTCACATTAAGACAAGTTCAGGTGGTTTGTTTGCCATGCTTTGGGAGTTAAAGAGCCCGGTTATATGGTGGCAATTGGGCATCTCTTTGTTTTGTGGTGTGGTGCAGATGTGGTGGGGCCATTTTTAGCCTCTCTCTTTCTCTCCCTCACTTTCCTTCACTCGCCGCCTTAGCTCTGCTACTTTATGGGTGGTGTAGCACAATGCAGGAAGTGTCTGGGCCACAATACCGCAGGGCTCTAATTGCACGGCAAACTTAATTAAAAGGTTAGTCTTTCGTCTTCTAATCTGGAATAGCTGACCTGGATCAGGCGTTTGCTTATCTAGCAGCCACCTTCTCTCCACCTCCCAACCCCAACCTTCGCCAGCAATGCTCCGCTTGTAACACAGGACGGGCCGTTGGCACTCTGCCCGTCACAGGCTCTCATCTGTGGCACAGCGACACAGGAGGGAGTGGGTCATGGGGGCATAGGGGCGTAAGTGCCTGCTCGTACAGCTGAACAAACAGGTCGAGCAGATATGGAACTTCTGAGAACGGTGCCTTGCTCAACCCCTGCTGCGATGACATTGCTGAGAGGGCATGATCCTCGGCTATAGCATCTGAGGCAGAACGATGACAGAGCAACTTCATGAACACACGTTTTGTGACACCTGCTCTTGTCTCATTCCCTCTATAGGTCAAAAGTAAATCCACATGCACGTGTCCATCCCACAGACACCTTCTACAAAACATACATGGAGTACGGTCTTCCAGTTACAGAGATGACACTGGAAGTGCCTTAAAGACATACAAGCTCTGTACTGGCAAAGTCTGGTCCACTTGAAGATCTGCTGGTTTGAACTGTGCACTGATCACAACTTTGCAGAGCTGATTTTTTAAGAGATGCACAATTTAAACAAAAAAAAAAAAAAGATATGAGACAATAAATACATTTTTTTTAAAAAACAGCAAACGTAGAGTATTTGAAAAGACAGAGTTCATTTTAAATCAATCGGATCTTAACAAAGAAATAATAATAATGCAAGTACCACACACAACATCTTTGAAATCAATATAGGAAACAAGGGAAATAAAAGCTGTGAGGTCTCAGTGAGTAAAACTATTGCAGAACTATTGAAACCGTGGCTCGTTTCTAAGGGAGCCACGTGCACTGCCTGGTTTCAACCCCCTCTGTGAATACGTGTTGATGTTAGACACTGGCACAAAGTAGCAAAAGCGGTGTCGACGGGATGGTGTCCCTGAGGTGGTGAAGGAGGGGAGTCAGCATGAGCACGGAAGCTGTAAGGCCATGACTCACTGTGACAGCACCGCTTGGCATGTGAGGACAGCAAGCCAGACAGGCAAGGCTGCTGCCTTTGATCTTTATTTGCTCCACCGTCTGTTTTGCATTTAAGAGCCTTGCTGAGCGCGAGGCACTGGATACACCTTGAATGGCTCAGGATCACGGTCCACTTTTTAAAGACCCAGGATCTTTTTTCAAAGCTAAGGGGATTCAGGACGAAGAGGGATGATGTTTGAAGGCGAAGGTTTGGAGCTGAATGGGGCAGAGGGTCTCCCGGCAACACAGATTAGCTTTGATGAAAAAGGGGGGCGCTCTGTAATAACACATGATCGAGCTGACGGACAATGTTGGGAGGGTGGGTGAGGGGAAAGGTAACACGTGTCCATTTGGATGGACTCTCGAGATGAAACCCAGGGTGAGGCAAGTGTGGAATAAAAACAAACACGCACAGCACCTCCCAAAGCAACCTCGCCATCCAACTCCTGCATATTATTCCACTTCACCAACATCTAATGACTGTAACCTGTTCCATGTGATTGGAAAACTGGCTGGGAAGCATTCCACAAGCAGGCACGGTGCACTGACAGGGAGGCATTTCTGCCTTCAAACAACAAATATATATTTATCTTCTTGAGCAGCTCTATTGCACATTCCTCCTAGACACTACAGTGACCACAATCCAGAGCGAGGGCTAGCACTTTGACGAGCCCTGCCCCGGAGCCTGATACAAATCACATAAATAGCTTCTCTCTCCAATCAGAGGCTCAAAATGTTTATTTATGAGGGATCAAAACAATACAACTTAAGAAGAAAACACATTTTGAGAAACATTTAAAATGGAAAATTTCAATGCCTTCACCAACACAGATTTCTTTTCTTCTTCTACTTTTTCTTTCCTCCTCCTGCAGAGTTTCTGTTCCCATTTCAGTTACTTTCCAGCATGTAATTTATTCTCAGACTATACATTTTTGGGAGTCCACACTTTAGATTATATTTATTCTGTCTGCGAGGGCTTACACAAACTGCTCTCCAAATAGCAGTGAGCGTCTTATTTCGGAAAAAAGGTACGGCTGGGAGAATACGCCTCATGCCGTGGAGTTTAAAAGGACTCAAAGACAGACGCGGATACGTAGCAACATACATTTTATTTTACCTTCTGAGCACTTTAGAAAGCGGTGCACGTATGATTTACATAGCTTATACCATTTTATATTAGTTGCATTTTTTTCAAGTAAACAATAAAGAAGCTATACCGTGGTTTCGCTGGGACTGAAAGTCTGAGCAAAGAAAAAAAGAAAAGAAGCAAAACCAGAGAAACCAAATATCCCAACAAAAGTTTCAATTCAGACAATTATTCTTTTCAAGTACAATTCTCGACAGCACCATTTCATGGGCCTGATGCATACATTAGTTTTTAACTGTACTTTGTTTTAGCAAGAAAATACACGTCTCTGTCACTGGGACTGTACAAATATAAACTGCGATTTCTATATGATGACTAACAGTCCTGTTTGGCGCTTGGGTCAAATGTTGCTGCCTGAGCACTATATATAGATATATATGTATATATAAGCATCACTCTGGAAGTGCATAGCTTCCTGCTTCTTGAGCATTTCTGCACATCAGAGAAAAGAAAGTGGCTTATTGTGGATTTTGCACATGCAGTATCTAAGTATTCACATTTAAAAAACAAAAATAAAGCAAAGCAAAGTCTATGGCTGAAACGGTTAGAAAGTTCATCAAAGATGCACATGATGCTACATTAAACAATACGCTGGAGGATTAATAAGAGCATGTGTGTACGAGTATGTGTGGAAGTTGTACGTGGAAAACTAAGTAGGCTTTGTGTCACCGTCCAACCCTTGCAGCTTTAATTCTTCATTCCTGATAACCTCGAGTCGCAGGCCTTCCACTCGGTGCAATCTGACATCTTTTTAACATTGAAAAGTATTTGAAAAACGCAACAAGGTTTTGCATTTGAAATTCCTAAAAGTTTGAAAATAGTCACATCTGTTCAGTAATATAAAATAATATGAATATCCACCCTGTTTTGCCAAAAAACAAAACAAAATTATAGCTTATATACAAAAGGAAAGAAGCCACTTTTAGTTGAAAAACAGTAACGAAGAAAAGAACATAAAACGGCGCATCAAGGCAATGGTGCATCAAGTCTAGTCCAGGTGACACTGGAGAGCTCGGGGATAAATTGGCATAGAGTACATGCTGGAGGCAGACAGTGGCAAAGGGAAGTCCTGTAAGTGCACTAAGTAGAAGCCAACACTCCTCCCTCCTTCCTGGACACCTGTTTAAACAGCGAAACCTTATTACTTCTGGCATCACAAAGGCCATGGGGAGGTGAGGGTGGTGTGTGTGTGTGTGTGTGTGCGTGTGTGTGTATTTGAGGGTGGATGGAAGAGTTTATATTGGAGTATTGCTGAAGAAGCCCAGAAGGAAGGAAAACACGCTTCACTCCACTACACCCGTCAGCCGACACACCCCTCCCTCGATGGCCAAAGACTGTCCAGGAACTGTCCCAGGTGGCAATCTGGATATGTGTGTCTGCAGGCAGCAAAAGAAAACATTCACACAATGAGAAAAAGAAAAAGGCAGATCTATATGGAGAAAAAGAAATGCTGATAGGATTTTGATTTCTTAGATTCCTGTACAATCATCAAAGTTCAGTTCAATTGGCACCAAAGAACAACATAAGCTTTTTCAGGGCACTTTACAAACTAAGGTCTTCTAATACCGATTTCAGAGAAAAGCCCAACAATTTCCTCTGAGCCAGTATTTGGTGAGAGTGGCTTAGCACCGAGCTTAACTACTGCATCCCACTCAGTGAACTCCAAATCCAACACCAGCACCCAAACCCATTACGCCTGATGCTGCACAGCTCCCGGAGATTAGCGGCACAACCAAACCACACAACCACAATGAAGTTTTTAACTGCTTGGTGGGTAAACAGAAATGTTGAGAAAGTATCTACGTAAGAAGCTACTTTTGGATCATTCAAGGGGTCCCTACAGCAGATAGCTCTGCGTGTTTGATGTGACCGATCTTTACGCTGGATGCCCTTCCTGACACAATCCCACAAGGAATTCGTGTCTCCTCCTGGGATCAAACCAAGGATCTTTCCCTTTTTAGGCAAATGTGTAAACCGCTACATGAAAGGACACATCTAAGTAGAAGCTAGAAAAAATAAATACAATGCAATCAGAGGGAGCAAAAACACACACTACTACTGTGCCATCATGCATTTTTACCTTTGAAGTCCAAAGGTGCCAAGTCGGTGTTTGCAGAGACACAGAGTAAACGGAGAAAGAGAACAAACTGCTGGTGTTTTCTTTTTTTGAGTTTCTTTTCTTTCGTTTGAGCAAACACTGAAAAGGAGTAAGAAGAGGAGGGAAGGGGCAAACACAGCTGTGAAGACGGGAGTGATACTTCCACTGGGGGATCAAAGGTGACCGACACTCCCTGCGCCAATAATGGCTGTCATGCTCCTTCCTCTCTTCCCACAGAGGGTAACGCTGGCTCTAGCCTTAGGGGAATAATACAGCCACTTATTTACCGGGGCACTGAACTGGCCTGACATCTCTCTTTCAGTTCCAGGACTTTACTGGTCTTTTTCTGTGTAGCCAGCGACTATGGCCCAGAGCACCCTGAGGGCAACTGTCACTTCAATGGGACAACAGCCAGACAAGGCCACGCACACATGGTAACACTCTGAGGGGCCCATTCTGCCTCCAGTACACGTTTCTGGACTCATCTTCTTCCCTTCATTTTCTGAGGACAAGGTTAAGGAAAGCCCTAATTTAAATGGTTTTGAGTGAAGGTCTGTAGTGAGTTATAATAAACTAATGTTGACAAGCTAAATGTTTTCCTTCAGATGTTTGCATGCCAAGGAGAAAAAAACACGTCTTTACCTCACTGACTATACAGCTCAAACTGTGTGCAGTTACCTGCTAGCTTTCTCAATGCATATATCCGTGCTTGTGTCTGACAATGATCTTGTGCCCTGCTTCCACTCCGATTCAAATTCGTGCCACATGTTCAGATCTTAATTTTGCTTTTAGCTGACAGAAAGGACAGCGCGACTTAGTCAGCAGGAAGAGTCAAAGGCTCAGTAAACCAAACAAGTGAGTAATGACAGCACTGCAGGGCCAAGAGCACTGCATGTGTTTTACATGAACTGGGACAAAGTAGCGAGGATGCTTCAGGCTCAGAAATCACACAACAGATGTCCCGACACTTTGGTGGCACAAGTCGGACAAATTACGCTGCAGCCTTATGTGCAAACAATAAAAAGCTCACTCATATTTAAAAGGTCTCTCTCTATCTGGAGGAATAATCAAAAACTAAAAAGGTATAAATATTAGATTTTAAAAAGGGAGGTATGAATGAAAAAAAACACACTACAACCTGTGAAGTGTGGAGAAACAACTGCAAACAGAAATACTGTAAATAAACAACCGTTCCACCTCGATGTTTGGTTAAATGCTTAACGGTTTATGGGCTGGTACTTCAACTGCTCATTAATGCAAATACCTAATCAGCCAATCACATGGCATGCAGACATGGTCAAGGCGACCTGCTGAAATTCAAATTGAGCAGCAGAATGTTGACGAATGCAGAATGCAACGTGGCTTAAGTGACTTTGAATGTGCCATGTTTGCTGGTGCCAGACGGCCTGGCCTGCATTTCAGAAACTGCTGATGTGCTTGGATTTTCCCACATAGTTATCTCTAGGGTTGTCAGAGAATGGTCTGAAAAAGAGAAAACATCGTGTGAGCAGCAGTTCTTTGGGTAAAAAGGTCTCGTCGATGTCAGAAGCGAATAGTCAAACTGCTTCAAGCTGACCTAAGGCAACTGTAACTCAAATAACCACAACCAATGTATGCAGAAGAGCATCTTTGACTGCTGAACCTTGAAGCAGATGGGCTATAACAGCACAAGACCACACTCGATGTCAATGCAATTAGCTAGGAACAGGAAACCAGGGCTAGAGATCACATGGGCTCACAAAAATGGAACAATAGAAGACTGAAAAAATGCTCTCTGATGAAAAATGTCGGGCATCTCGTTGAATCTCTGCCACGAGGCCCTTTTGCCTTCAGACTTTTCATTGGCAAAAGTAGCCAATGAAGTGGACGGTGAGTGTATACAGGCCTTTTCCAAACTTAGTGACTACCATCAGTTGAAAAAAATACTCCTTATCACCTTGATAATAACTTATTTTAGTCTGCAGCAGTAATTTGACTCACAAGAACAAAAACAATACATTCTTTTAGCTATTATGCTCATTAATACAAATGCTAAGACTCAAACCTTGTCGCTGTGCTAGTCAATATCAGTGACCAATTCACTTGACAGCAACCGGTGATAACCAGTTTAATTAAAAACAGGAGCTTGTAACTGTGATTGTAACACCATCTGTTGGCGATCCCCAACATAACTTGTCTTCCAGTTTAGTTTGCAATGATTCCTTGATGCAAAACCCAGGCTTGCAAAAAGCAGCACAAGCTAAATATAAAAGCCAGACAGGTTAAAAGTAAAGCAATGAGATGTAGAATTATGTGACAGCGGGGCAGGACAGACAGAAAGAAAATGACAGCATGCAAACCTACAGTGAGCCTCTTGTCAGTTCGTTACCCTGTGACTAAAGCGACCACATGACAGGACTACGACTGAGTTAAAATATCACATGAAAAACACATTTCCATTGTATCTGTCAGAGAAAAACAACATTCTTTGGAGATATGAATGTGTTTAGGAGTGAGGAGAAGCCACTCATTAACACCACAGCATAGACCAAAGGGTAAATTTAGCTCTATGACTACGCTGTTGTTTTTCTCTTGTGGTTTCCACATTCTTTGAAAATATAAAAATAAATAACAAAAACAATCATATGCTATTTATTCTCCCTGCAAAATGGATAATAAAAACAGCATGTAACATGAGAAAAGACGTCTGTCGTGTAATGCACAAAGCAGACAATAACCATAAGGCCTGAGTTGCACGCCATTTGATTGTGTCTGGCCTTAAAAATCTTTATAGTGGTAATGATGTCCACAAGGAGGAAACCGAGCCATATTCGCTGTGTTGTGGATCCTTTACTTCTCTTTCATCTGTCCAATCATGACAATCATCATATAACAATGGTCCGTTTCAGAAGTACCGCCACTGGCTTGTCCGTGCAGTTTTGTGTGTTTCTGTAAAACACAGCTTGATGTTCTGATGTCTATCCAATGCAAACAAAGGTGAGTGTTTGAATAAAACCAGATGCTCTCACTCTTCTGCACCGCTGCCATTTCACAGTCTAACGTCTAAAAGATTAGGACGCAGACTCGACTTCTTTCCTTAGAAACAACATCTGACTGAGAAGAAAGAAAAACCGGAGCAGAGTTTCCAGCAGTGTCAAACAATCTGGCCTGAGATTTTTTTTGACTGGCCTGCAGCAATTCAATCTAGATATTGATCGGTCATAAAAAATACATGCATGTAAATCTCACTAAAACACTGTAAAAGAATAGAAATCCAACCTGACCTCTGGCCTAAATACTCCTGCTCAGCTCTTTCATGTTCTTATCATGGAAAAGCAGCGGTAGATGGACTCTGGGTGGTTTGAAATGCCCAGCGAATAGGAATGGGAGGAATGTCTGCTGAACAGCAGCTGAACCAGTGTATGGCTGTGACTCTTTATGCTTAGAAAACAGGCAACCAAATGCACAGAAAATTGGCTTAAACTCAGAAATGTTAGGCCAGCCGACTATAATCAAATCAAAATATGACTCCATACAACTGATTTTCTTTATAACAGATTTACAGCAACACAGTCAGCCAAATCTTCACTAGAGGCACTCATTCCCTGTTACTTGCTCTGCTCCTGGTGCTAAAGAGCAAGATTTAGACTCTAAGACTAAGGCTTTGCATTATACTTGCTTCCCCTGGCCAATTTTATTTGAAAATGCCATTACTATGCAGATGACACCCTACTGTATTTATCTATGAAGTCAAATGCTACAAATACATTAGTTAAAGTATGGGCAACTCTTAAAGGCATAAAGACCTGAATGATGTTTAATTTTCTGCTTTCAAATTCAGACAAAAGTTATCAGACTTGGCCTTCTAACCTGGTTCTTAATTCTTGATAGCTTGACCTTAGCCTTCCATATTAGTGTGAGGCGCTTTGGAGCATTTTTGATGAGGATATATCCTATAACAGTCCCATTAAACAAATACACTGGACTGCCTTCCTCCATCTGCTCTCTACTGCTAAAATTAGAAACATCCTGTTCGGTCCGAAGGTTTAAAATTCTAAACTGGACTACTGTAATGCATTATTAGGCAAAAGTACTCAGCAGGACGTGAAAAGGAAATGATATTTCTCCCATATTAGCTTCTCTCAATTGGCTCCTTGATAAATCCAAAATACTATTAAAATTAAAATTTTTCTTCTTACAAAGTAAGACCTAAACTGAACTGAATACTCCCTCTCAAGATGACTTATGTCCCCCAAACTCATAGCCTATTCTCTTCTGCTTCCTGCCTCTTAGCCAGAATCATCACAGGTCTGCCGTAAAGACACGCAGGTGGCACTTCCTGTGCCTCCATACTCTAGAGACCACAGGAGACACGACTGGAGCCCGGCAGCATTAAAGTGCTCCTCTTTGGCTCTGTTCTCAGTAGGCATAAAGGACAGGATAGCCACATTGCTCTGGTATGCAGATGGTCAGGCACAGAGACACATCATAACTTCAGTTTCACAACAACAAGCTACTCAGTCTCTGTTAGAGCCGTGTGAGATTTGGTGGAGCAGCTGTCTTCTTGGCTGCACTCTCCAATATCACTGTATCACCAATTGCCCCACAAGAGGAAGTGGATACCCTCCCCCAAGAGACCCAGAAACCACTACTGACAGATGATATTTCTGGATCTCCACCCACTGAGCACAAGCACTTTACAAAGAACATTTTTGCATGCATATCTCAATGGAGTGATGCTTGGTGACTTCACCACAGTAGATTTTAAAGCTACTTGAGTGCTTCTTTGGGACCCAGACCCTAGACGTTTCTGCTGTTTAGATTAAAGGGTAGCCTACAAATGCTCTTCCCGAGCACACTGCACTACTTCGAACTCTGTCAACACAGCAGCTTGAGCCAAAGGGGCAAAAAGAAAATGTGTGGAACAGTAAAAGACCACCACATTTGAATCCTGCTTTTGTGACGCTAGCTGTCTTGGGAATCAAATTCTTCTCTATTATCTGGTTAATATCAAAACATATTGTGCTTCAGTAGTCACGTGATGATTTAATGCCTCCTACCTGTCACTGACATTAAAAAAATAGCAGCAGATGGATTTTGATGTTGTACTTTATTTATGGCTGAATCATTCACAAATGATTATGGAACTGACATTTTGCTGTAGCAGCAGTAAACCCACCCCACATGTTAACTTTATGTGAGTGTGTGGGGCGGAGGGAGAGCGGGTGGAGGACTGCAAATTGAACATAACAAAGCAAACAAAACAGAGTTACAAACAGGGACTTTATGTTCACTGTCCTCTGCTTACCTCTCTCTATTGGCACTGCCATGACAGGACAGCATGCAAGCTCACATTCCATCCCAGAGCCCCATGCACAGAGCACATCTGACAAATATGCAGATTGATACTGATATCCCCAGTGGCGCATGACTTTCTGTAAACTTTATGGTACTTTAAGACCAGGTAGTGGCCACAGAGAGAGGGTGATGAGAGAGGCAGACCACGAGAGAGAGAAATAAAGGGAAAGAAAGAGAGAGAGAGAGGGTGGAAAAGACGAGTGAGTGAGGTGGAGCCAGGGGACACAGGACAAACACTTTGAAATCTGAACCAGACTTCAACAACAGTGCCCTCTCTTCATACAGAGTGACAAAGATACATTAGCCAAACAAATCAGTGCGAGCTGAGACTCCACTTAGAGCCAGGAGACCAGGCCACTGGCCCCTACTGCTTAAGAAACCACAGCATTTATGTAAAACAATATCTTAAAAGGGCTCAGAGATGCCTTTTTTAAATATCATTCTACGACAGCAGACATAAAAGTGACATTTATTACCCAGTATACCATACCAATACACAATGCACCCCACCGCAAAAAAAAGAAAAGAAAAAGTTTTTTGTTTTTCATAAGAAATTAAATAAAAAGTGCTCGGCTAAAATACAAAAATATGCTTCATTTCATTCACTCAACTCAAAAAGCACTGGACCCTCTTGAGGGAGGAGGGTGGACCCATGTGGCTCCTGTTTGGTGAACGTGGGCAAAAGTTCCCGATGCACAGGACCGAAACATATTCCACAAACTACCAAAAAATCTTTGAACTGAAAGTTAAAAAAAGGAGACAAGCTATTTAAAGCCAGCTTTAAGCCTTTGGCATTGGTCAAAGATGCAACCATTGTAAGCTCACTTTAAAACTGTATTTAATTATAATATGTTTCAGTTTAGTTGGTTGGCTAATTCAAATCTCACCTTTGCTTTGCTATCTTGAGCAGACATGTAGCCAACACACATGCTCTCTGTGGTGTGACTCCACAGGAACTCCACTGTAAATAAAGACAGATACAGGTTACAAACACCAAGTCTTCATACACAAATATCCATACACAGATTTAGCAGCCGGAGCAAAGGTTTGATAGAAACAGGAAACCATACAGAACGAAAGGTTCGATTTCCTAAAGCGAACAGAAATGAGTAATCCTGCCGAAGAAGAACATCAGGCGGGTGAGCCGGTGGACTTAGCACCGAACATGCCCATTACAATGAAAATATATGACTGGCAGTTGTGACATAATTGCATAGAATAGCAGAACTTGAGAGGTGAAATGTAAACTCAATTACTGCACCAAAAGGATGTGGTCGACATGATGTTTATTCATGTAAATCAACAGCAATCTGTGGTAGGTGACACAGCACAAAAGCTGCGCTACGTACACAACATCAAAACGGGGTCTGCACATCATTCAGTGTCAACTGAAAATATTTTATTATCCATGCAGACTTAATGTTTTATGTTGCACTCCATGATTTGGAGTTAAAACAAAAGATTTATGAAAACATAAAGAGCCCAAACTTTGAACTGGACACAATGAGCACTGAGGTCAACTCCATAATAGTAGAAATCCAGAAAGTAGGATCATTCTCCTAAGCTCTGGGCAGAGAAACCAAATCTATCAATACAATCAGTTGGCAGTATTCAGAAGGCCTCCACTTCTCTGAAGATTAGTGGTTGATTCCATAGTGGGAGGTCTCTGCTTAAATCTGAGATGAAGGGTGTGAAACCAAAGCCTGATTGTGCAAGTTAAAACACAGACCACCTGCCAGGAAAGCCACAGTGCCTTCTCTTCTGTCTTAACATCTCACTAATAAATCAAGGAGTCACCCTATGTCTGTGCTTTCTTCACATTTCTCAACGACACTTCATCCTAACCACTTCCCTCTTGGTGGGTGCACTGCAAGGAACCCAAAGAATTGCAGTGTCGAGTTTGAAGTCTGGATCAAAGTTGTCTTTTTCTTGTTTTTGTACTTTCATAACTACTGCAGCCATGTGCGGCATTTAGGGAACAGCTGTAAATTAAATTCCAGCTGCCAATCAAAAAAATGTAACGTAAATTTCTGTAATGATGCCGTCGCAGGCACGGAGGAGATGGACTGGACACCAGTGTTACTACCGTCTGCTTGGATTTAAAGTTTTTATATATGGCTCACGAACCATCTGATGCTGGCAGCTGCCACGAAAAGAGACGACTTTTGTCTGTTTATCCATTTTATTACCAACCTGTCAATTTAACCAGCCAAGTCTTGAAATTATTAACATCTTACCCAGTATACCCTGAAAATTTTGAGACGGCTGAGCCTCCACACATCTGCAACATCGCAAGACAATTACTCCCCCCAAAACACGATCTTCACTGGCCAGAATGGGTGAACCTGGACACAGAGGAAAAACAATACATTTAAGATGATTGAAAATGGCATATGTGTTTAAAAAAAGGAAAAGAAAGGTTCTCGTTAATCAATAATGTCTCATACTTTTTTCGTTTTCCAACCCTAAAACATAAAACCAAGCATAGCATGACATAATTAGGCAATACACAACCTTTGATGTACGAGCAACAAAACTTTCCAATCCAATTCTCTCCCTTTATATCCAAATTATACAAATTGAAATAATTACATCAGTTTTATCAGGATTTAACCCAGAAATAGTGAATAGCAGGTAGTGTCATTTTAACTCTACATACTGTATGTACTGTTATAACACAAGGTTTCATTTTAAGATCTAAATAATGCTCAAATATGTTTCAGCTGACTTTAATAACGCATAAAGAAAGGGCCGTTCTTGCTCCCTGACTAAATTCCAGGAGAGACAAACTTCAATGAGGTGTTGTGTATACAGAAAAACTTGGACGCGGCCATTAGCCTAGCGCAATAAAAGAAGAAAGGGCTCGGTTTGGAAAAAAACAATCTATAAACAGCTATAGCATGACTTGAAATGTCTCAACACAGCAATGAGCAAAGGAAAACAGGACTATTTGGTGCAACTGATATAAATATTGTTGTGTCTGCATACCATTGTTCTTTTGTTGCATTTCACTCAGATTTTGGTTCCATGTCGTAATGTTCCCTTCACTCTATAAAACACTGTGTGTGTGTGTGTGTGTGTGTGTGTGTGTGTGTGTGTGTGTGTGTGTGTGTGTGTGTG
>NW_005187642.1:581284-597131 GCF_000239375.1 Pundamilia nyererei | reverse complement strand
TGTGTGTGTGTGTCTGTGTAGCTTGGACAGCGTTCACACACAAGAACAGATATTTGTTCTACATTTTCAAAAAGGCAAAATATTCCATCAAAAACTCCATTATTTAGCCTGCAGCAAGACTTTAACAATAAATAAACAGAAATGAACATTTTTGAAATATCACCCCATTTGATATGTACTTGGCAGGTGTGTCTATGGCACTACAATCTTTTATTAGCATTAAACAAAAATATTTTTTTAAAGTGTTTAAAAGTGTTTTATTCTGTAGACCAGCGGACCGGTACCGGTCCAGGGTCTGGGGGTTGGGGACCGCTGCTATAGACTGAATCACCTGACATTGCCGTGTTCTATCTACGGTTTTGTGCAAAGGTTTTGAGTCACCATCATGTTTTAAATATGGCTGTAAAACACAAAACTCACTCTCCCTTTTCTGACACTTCATACATTGAACCAGAAATGTAACATTTCATAAGACCTGTTATCACTGATTTTCAGTCCACTTCTTGCAGATTTTCAGTTTTTCTCCCAGTTTCCCTTCATTAAGAATGGCTTCTTGACAACCACCCTTCCACTGAGACGATTTCTGATGAGGCTTTGGTGAACAGCAGATGGATCAGCTGTTAGTCAGATGTATCCCTCAGGTCCTGTGTCAGGTCTGTGTTGGATTTTTTCCTGTTTCTTACTTTCAGATGCTGTTCATTTGCTATAGATACTGTTTTTTTTAGACCTGCCACTTCTTTTGTCTTTCTTTTCACTTTCTTTTCTTTTCTTTTGTAACCCACTTGACGAGTTTCATCAAAATTTTTAACGGCACACTGCACACCACGCTGAGATATGCCAAGGTTTGGGTATATAACTCTTTGGAAATTACCTTTTTGGTACAAAAAAAACCTTTTTTATGTCTGTTAAACTATGTTAGATTTGGGATTTTGCATCTATTCAACTAAAGAAATGGGAACAAATGATGTGTTTTTGCCCAAAAATACTATTTAAAATTGCTCATCCCTTAATAACTTCCGTGGCTTAACAAACAAACAAAACATTCCTCTGAAAATGGTCACATACAAGAACGAAGAGAGTGAAAAATCAGGATCTTAACCTTAACCAGGCAACATTTAAAAACTGCGAAAAAATGCAAATCAAAATCAAACCGCAGTGTCCAGGGCAAAAGTCCTGTTTGATCCATTTATCCAACAGGAACATGCTGAGTTTGTCAGCCTTTATACTCATTGTCCCACTGCTGCATAAATCACATTTTTGTATTTGACACAAACCTATGACATCTTAACAATGCAACGGGTAAATTGCAATGACTGTACAGAAGCAACATTAATATGATGTTGTGGGAATATTAATAACATAACAACATTCCTGTCTCATTCCTACTGTTAACATGCGTTCTGCAAAGACAGGATTTGTGCAGCTTTGTTTGAATAAATTGAGACGGACAAAGCCAAATTGAGATGGACTTCTAAAGAAGGCCGGAACAAGGCAGAAACCACCACATGTTTCCATATGTCCTTTTTCCCTCTGCTCTGAACTATCCCAGTGGTCATTCACAGGCACAGCAAACACGGTTAACAAGGCTTTCAAAAACTGACCACTTCTGAGAATAAGTCAAAAAACTAAAAAAAAGCTCTTCATATAAACCTATAAACTTTCAACAAAACAAGCATGTCTTCCAAAATTATCTGTGGCTGTCAGCTATGATGTGTGCACCATTTGAAGGCCCTTTTTAAACAGTGAAAAGGAACCATAAATCAAAAGCTGTCTCTGATTCTATAATTTCCAACGTTTCCAGTTGTCCTCTCGTTCCTTATGTTATGCAACATCTGTTTGTATAATTCTCTCCACGTGTTTCTCACAAACACGTTCTTGGCTGACAAATCTGTGTGTATGGAAAAGAGCGGTAATCAGGCTACATGTGTGTGACTCACTGATGAACTTGTTTTGCATAGCCTCCAGCAGGGCTTGGTGGGCATCTTCAGACTGCATGGCAGCAGAGCATTCCCGTGCCAGCATGGTGCGAATCAGATGCTCCCCGCAGCCTGGCAAAAGACACAAAATGACACACATAATAAACAGAGTTAACTTTTAGAGACTTTTGGCACATCTAGACTAAACAACTTCCTTTCAAATCCAAAGCACGTGAAAGTCTTAAAAAAGTCTTTTAAAACTTGTAAAAAAAAAAAAATCTTTATTTATTATTATATTATATTATTTATCTGGTTATTAGGTATATAATGGAAGCTATTCTAAATATCAAAGGGTTAAGTTTTGTTTATTGAGTTCAAATAAAAATAAAAATGATAATGCAATCCTTTGGCATATTCTCACAAGTGTAATTAGGCAGTTTTTATTTCAGGTAATACTGAAATCACTTCTAAAGTACAGCTGCCTTGCTCATGGGTACACTGACAGTGACTACAAAGAGAGGGTTTTTGTTTCAGTTTTCCCTGCCTTGATCCCAGCTAGTTTTGGAGCTTTAAAACTGCCAAACACCCAGTATTAATTCCCCCTCTGTAAATCCTGTGCTGTAGCTGGCTCTCGGCACAACTGCAGGGTGTGCAGAGAGCCGTACTTACTTCTATCGTCATGACACATTCACGCATCATTTTTATTTAAACAGGTTTAGAATTTCTATGTTACTGTAATATGCATTTTTAGAAACAAGATTTTACAAGTTTGTCTAAGGAAAAGAAACTATTTTTGATCAGATCACTGTTTAATATTTATAAAAGCAGTGTAGTGACTGCATGTACAACTAAATAGAAATAATAATAATAATAATTTTAGAGTACACAGAAATAAAACTGCAGTATAGAGGTTGTTTGCTATAAGAAAAACCTAACCCCGCTAACCCTGCTAGCTCCAATTGATTGTGGTAGCCACCTGAATCTGTCTGATGTGCTTCCTTCATGGTGCATGCGGTAAATACTCCAAGGAGAGAAACAAAGCATTTTGTTAAGAATTCAGGGAAACCAGGAACCATAAAAGCATGGGCAGCCTGCTCAGTCTTTCACATTACCTTCGACCACTTCCAAGTCAAAACATAGCAGGTGTGCCTTTTTATATCAGAGATAATATGCTACTTATTCCTTAAAGAGCAAACATTAAATCCAACATATTGCTGTTTTTAAGGAAAAGATAGTTGCTGAATGCAAACTGCATGCTTACAATAAAGCCTTTCTCACATGTAAAGTTTGCACGTACCGGAGAACAAGACAAAAAAATCTTAAATTGTAAACAAAACACATCTGGCAAAGGCTCCTGTGAAAACCCATAAAGACTGAAGAATATGGCCTCATTGTTTCTGTAAACACAAATGAAGGCCCCATAAAAAACAGGTAACTACAACAGAACTGAATGCAGGTCAGTAACTGTGGAGAACAAACGCCCGGAGCAATTTGAAGTCCTTTTTTTAAGGCAAGTAGAAAACTGTATTGGCAATGTACTGTGCCTTTTGTGCTGTGTTTACCATAAACCCCCACGAGTCTAAAGGGAACTGGATATTATGGCAGCGCAAACACAGTTGAATTAGGATGGCAGAAAGAAACCTAAAGCAGCAACTCACCAGGAAAAAAAACCCCAAAAAGACCAACAAATGTGGACACAGTATGTGACAGCCGACAGCGGCACGAGTAAACAGTAAACTTTGTGAGTTGTTGTCTCGCTGGCCGCAGCAAAGTAAAGGCCAGATGAAGCAATAAAACAAAGACACACATGAGCCGCATATTACAAAACTGACTACAGTGGAAGAGGTGGGAAGGAGAGAGGGCGGGTGTGTGGACGGGCAGTGTGTTGGTGTGGTGGAGGGAAGAAAGGGACATTCGGGGTGAGGATCACACTCCTTGTGTCAGAATGGAAATGATTCTTTCTGTTTCTTTTTGATGGAAACATCTTTCATGTTAGGAAATGAAAGACAGGTGTTGTACTGGAACACACATTATGCTCTCTGAACCCATACGGCTCGCTCCTTTTTTTCACTCACTTCAAAGACAAAGCCACAATATAGGAAGACAGGGTGAGAATGCACACAGCGCAAATATCAAACATGCAGCCTACACTTGATCTTCTTGGATAATTAATGAACAACAGACCACTACCACAACAGTTGTCATATACTGCTTGTTTAATGTAAGAAATGCTGAACAGAGCTGCTGAAATGTATCCGGCCTATCACCTTTAACCTACAGACGGCAAGCAAATGACAGATCCTCACCAAACCAGACTGGATGAAAAAGCATAAAGTCCTTAGCATGTCTTAAAATTAGTTAAATACACTTTCAGATGAACAACAACACATGAAACTTGTCAAATGTCTTTATTCATTTAACAAAAATTATGCCAAAAGCATTTGTGAAAAACTAAGTAAATTGTTACTGCTTCTATAGGAATTAAGGTAGTGTGACACCTCTATAAAAGCAAAGGTTTTGGTAATTTGCTGGTCTGGAGCATTCAGGTGCATGTTAGCTCAATGCCAAGGAGGAAAGACATCAGCCATTATCTTAGAGAAGCAGCTGTTGCTCCCTATCAATCTGGGAAGGGTTATAAGGCCATTTCCAAACAATTTAAAGTCCATCAATTCTACAGTGAGAAAGTTTATTTACAAGTGGAAAACATTTGTGCCGATCTTCCCAGCAAATTTACCCCAAGGTCAAACCAAACTGCAAAAGCCCCAATGAAGCTACATCTCGGACTCTAGAGGCCTCGGTTAGTATGTTAAATGTTAAAGTTCATAGCAATAAAATTAGGAAAAAAACTGAATAAGTGTGGCTTTGCAGAAGAAAGTCTCTTCTCTCTAAAAACACTGTGGCAACACAGTTTAGATCTGAACAAAGACTTTTGGAATGATGTTCTTTGGACAGAACGAGACCAAGACGTCTGGACTTAATGCACAGCACCACATTTAGCAATAACCAAACGACGGTTATGATTCTGGCTATTTGCAGTCTTTGAGTCAACCATGAACTCTTCTGTATATCAAAGTATCTGGAGTCAAAGTGAGGCCATCTGTCCAACAGCTAAAACTTAACCCAAATTGGATATTGTGAGAAAACAGTGATTCCAAACACAGCAGCAAATCTACAACAGAACGGCTGAAAAAGAAAAGAATCAAGATGTTGCAATGGACCAGTCAAAGTCTGAACCTCAACCTGAATTAAATACTGTGCAAGGACCTTAAAAAAAAAACAGTGGGAATGTCTGAAAAGCGTAAAAAGTGGCCAAAATGATCTCTACAACGATAAGAGACACTGATAAAAACAAACAGAAAATGATTACTTATGAGTTACTAAGTTATTGCTGCTAAAGGTGGTTCTACAAGATACCAAATCATTTTGTGTGCGTGTGTTTTACACACACTGCTTCTGCATTTTGGCTTCATTTTTGTTAAATAAAAAATGACCCTGTGTGTGTATGTCATGGTTTGCAATTTATTTGATGTTGTATTTAAATAATTTTAGACCTGATAACCTGATATGGACCAAATGATTTTTTAAAATTATATGCTGATAGAGAAAACCTCGAAAAAGCATTCATTTTCACATGACTGTTTGCTCCAATAAAAACCACAAGACAGCTAATAATTTAAGTGAAATGTTCTAGATAGCTGCAGAACTAACCACCCAAATCATAAATTCTAGGGCTTGTGGACAGCAGAAAGCATATTAGGCCATCCTGAACTACAATAATGATGTCAAGTAAAAGTCCTGTCGAGTGCTGCTCGACCACATAGTTTTTTGTTTGTTTTTTTTTTGTTGTTTTTTTTTTTTTGGGGGGGGGGCATTTGTTTTTAGTTTTATTTAGATTTTTATATTATACATGTACTCTAAGTAAAAGCTCGCAGTACATGAAATGCAAAAGTTGATACTTGATTTAACTGCCAACTATTATACCAGTCAAGTTATGATCCAAATCTGGACATGTACACTTTACAAATTCACCATTTTAACACTGCAATGCCCTTCCAGCAGCTCTCCTTCAATCATATCTACAACAGGTGTCCCATGTCACAAGTCACTGAAAATCCAAAGAGCTCTGCAATGCACCTGGCGTGCAGCTGACTAACACAGAGTAGAGAAAGATGACTCAATCAGTTGAGGAAGTGACTGATGAGAAATCACTCAGCGGGAACAGTTGAAGGTCATCGGAAAGTATTATCAGGCTTTTTGAAGCCTGACTCGCTCGGACTGATTCATATCATCCTCAACAACAAAAGAGAGGCTAATAGTGAACCCAGAGTGAACAGAGTGGAAACAAACACACACAACTGTAAAAGTAGATTACAGAGAATGTGCTGGTTTACCTGAGGTACTCACTGCTGTAGAGTAAGAGTTCATATGACAGGCATTTTCAGCCCAGCAGCCACATCCATAGTGAGCAGCCTGAGAAATGGAAAACAAAAAAGACATCTTAGATGAAAAGGATTATTGTTTTTGCCTTGAAATAAGTAGAATCATTTCTTAAAGAGTAACTTTGGTTACTGGTTGGTTATAGCAGACTTATTTATATTTGCACATCTTTAACTAAAGCAGCATGCCAGGCTTTCTAGCTCTATTGCTCTGAGCTTCAGGTTTTCCTAACACTACAAGTGATAATTAGGTTGAGGCAGTAAATCCCACTGATTCATTCATTCTGTTCAGCCTCAACTGTTACATGGCTGTTTTTTTCCCGTAAAGCTGCTTTTAATAGAAAATGACAACTTCCTTTGTTTCCTCGAAGTAAAAGTTCTTCTTCAAAGAAAAGTTTTGAATTAACATTAAGTAGAGCCCAGACCACTAGTTGTTATTTTTGACTATCTCCATTAAAAAGTAAAATTTCAGCTCTGTTAATTACAGCCAGCAATGGGAGAAATACAAGAAAGGGAACCAAACTCTGGGGGTCTTTACTGGCAAACGCTGCTTCCTGAAAAAGTCCAATCTGCTGCCCTTAACCCTTCATAAGGTGCACTGATCAGTTAGACTTATGGCCACTAGAGGGGATCAAAACTCACGTAACACACAACCCTGGCACACTGTTTTCCTCCTATGATTTTAGTGGATAGTGAGTTAACAAAGAACATACTACAGACGCGCCACCTCTCTACTGATAACACATTTCTGGTCAAGTCTAAAAAGCCCAGGGTGATTTTTTGCACTCCAACTCTATCCTTTTTGACTTTCCTCCAAAAGCAGGTTACATTTAAAGAGCATGTCCTTAATGGTTGCTGAGCTTTCAGTTTCATTATACCCAGATTCCCCACCAACTATGGGATTGGAATCTAATGCAAAAGCTAATATACAACTCTTTTTTAGCTCTGCTTTGGTCCCCACCAAAGTCGCCCAAAAATATCTGCGTTTAACAGTTGGAATTCTTTTAACAGCTTGCAGCAAATTTGAAGCAAAAATGACACTTTTTTTCAAGCAACACTGTTCTTCAGACAAAAAAAAACACATAAGCATGGAAAATTGACTGATTACAAAAAAATTTAACAAAAGCTGCAGAAACACACTGATGTCAAAAAGAGGAAAAAGTCTCTATATGTTCACTGGCAAAACTATAGTACTGCTCTGTTGTTGTTTTTGGACAACTAAGAACAGACCACTGGGAATAACGTGACCTAGGTAGAGAAAAACAAAGAGTGAGGGTTTTTTTGGCCACAGTGAGAGGAGACATGTTCGGCACAGAGCAAAGACAGACTTTCAAAAAGAAGAACTACATGCCAGCTGTAAAACATCGTGGTGTGAATGTGCTTTGATGCCCTTGGGACTGGACAGCTTGCAGGCATCGGTTTTACTATAAACCAGCATCGTATCAAAGAGTGCTTGAAGATAATGTGAGACCATCTGTTCAAAAGTTGAAGTTAAAGCAAAGCTGGCTCTTCTAACAGAATAATGATCATAAGGGGTCTAACAGATTCACTGAGAAATGGGTCAAAAAGAAGAAATAGAAGGTTATGCAAACACCATCAAAGTCCAGATTTGAGTCCCAATGAATTGGATGATTTTAAACAGGCACTACTTGCAAAAAAAATATTAAAAAAACAAACAAACAATAAAAACAAAATCTCTTCCAACTAAATGTTGAAAAGAAATTGGTGGTAAAATTACTTAAAACAATATCAATGACCAGTGGACATTTATGGAGAAATGAAGGAGGCACACTAGCTTTGAGACCAAGATTTACCCCTCCACAGAAGAATGTTACATTACAGCTTTTCAGCCTTTTTTTATATTAGTATATCACCTCTATTTGAAGAAAAAAAGTCTGTATTAAAGAAGAGGAAAATGTTTGCCTGTTAAAGTCAAACAGGCATACGTCCATCCATTCTCTCCTGCTTAGCCTTGTCAGGGGCGCAATGGGGGGGGGGATGGAGCCCATCCCAGCTACCATACGGTGAGAGGCAGGTTACACCCTGCACAGGTTGCCAGTCTGTCGCAGGGCTAACACAAGAGACAGACAACCATTCACACTCACATTCACACCTATGGACAATTTAGAAATACCAATTAACCTAACCCCACTAACTACATGTCTTTGGGAGGAAGCCCGAGTGCCTGGAGAGAACCCACGCAAACACGGGGAGAACATGCAAACTAAAAACAAACATTTCCAATGGATTTACTGACTTGCCACACATGAAACTGAAATTATCCCCAAGCCAGAGGCCCATAATTTGGAGCAAAAAAAAAAAAAATTCTCCCTCTTTTAGACGGCAATAATTTGGATACGGACAGACATCTTTTGAGCTTCAATTACAGGCAGCAGCATAACATTAGCATTAAACGCAAACAGTATGTAGGTGCACAGTGCACTTATTTTGTTCTCTAAATAGAGCCCTGTATGCACGACATAGAAACGATATCTCACAACGTTGAAATATTTCACTACAGAAGAAATGATGTCTATAGTAATAACTGCATCAAATATAATTTTAGTTATCATTTAATTGAGTTACATTAAACATTTATTTAAAGACATTATCTGGACAAAGATATTGTAATAAAAAGAAGGAAAGGGCTACATTACCTGGCCAACCCTGCCGGGATGTTTCATAGCCAAACCTCCACTGGACACTGCTGCAGCTACATTCCCCTCCAGGTCCACAACAACAGCTCCAACTGTGTCGAGGCACCCTGAGCCATTTCCCTATATGACAGTAAAGGAAAAGAGTCACATGAACTGCAAAAAAGGAGCTAAGAAATTCAAAAGGACATCTTCAAATGACAATTTTAAGTAACTATAACTATAAGAGGTGGCAAAATGAAAAAACAAAAAAACATCACCTTCTGAACTTGAGATGTTAACTTTTGACTAACAATCACACTAGTAGGTGGAGGAACCTCTGTATGCATCTGTTTGCTTGTACCGTCTTCACAACCATTCATTAATTCGCACCTCTTAAGTCCAGTCCTGAAGAAGTGACAGTGTCAATGAGCTGTTCTCCTATTTTTTGTTAAAAACTGTTTTCTATTAGGCTTTTTTAACCACCATTTCAGTAAATATTAGCACCTTGCAATAATGTGTTTTTTGGGCATGGCATAAAATGACCTAGGCTACACTTCCCTGCACATGTTGTGTTATCCACCAACACTCGTAAACCAACAAGCGTTTAGAAAACACATCAACAAATTTTAGCACCGCAGTAAAAGAATTTATAGGAAAAAAAATGAAAATGGAATATCACTACACTGTGCATGCTGGCACAGCTGCCTACTTGTCTATTTTAAAAGGGAACTGACTCCAAAATTAAGACAGCCCTGCATGAAAATATGAACCACTCTTTCTTCACATTTCATAAAGATGTGCTGCTGGAATTCCAGTCCTCTGTTTTCTTCCTTGATTGCAGTTTGCTTTGGAAGTGACTTCCTTGTGAACCATCATGAGTCAGACTGCATGACTTCTACAGGGTAAATGTGCAAACTGGCATTATTACACATGATCACAACCCAGCTTCTACCAGAAACTGAAGATTACACCTTGGACTAAAAAGACAACAGTTAAAAAAACAAAACAATGGATCAGCTTGTCTCCTCTGCTTTCAGCTCTCCTAAATCACCCCTGGGACCTGAGCTCCAGAGGCCAAAAAGATCCAAGGCCAGCTATTTTCAAATGCTACAGACACCATCCTGTCATACATGATCAGTGTATTTGAACCCCACAGAAAATGACGACCATAACACTTGTGAACATCTTTGGAAAAATAACACTTAATCTCCATGAGGACGCAGGTACCAACCCTGGAAAGATTTTACTGGCTGGCAAAAAGACAGAGCCATAAAGAAAAGGCCTTGCATGTAAATTAAAACCAGGCTGCAATAACATTCTTTGTTGAGATCCCTCTCTCATAAGTCATTCTTGATACATAATGTTATTTCCTATTAGCTGATTTTACATGTCAGTGGCAGAGGAAACATTAAAGATGAGGTAAAGTATATTAAAATTCTCAACATGGACCGTCCCCATCAGAGTACAAGCTATTTCCAGATCAGCTTTAACTGCACCAAATGGCCACTTATTAATCTTAAGTGTTTGCCATATGTAAGTTTTAAATAAACATATAGCAGACAGATGAAAACTGGGTGACTCAATCTTTTAACTCTAATTAAGCAAACTAGCTATTTGACATAAAAATCAATCACCGAATCAAACCCCATTTGATCACGGCTAAGTCAACAAACAGCTGGTCCTAGATGTTAGTCTTTCATTTAATGGATATATCATTAATAAAGACGATTGATGTAACTGAACTAAATAAACCACAATAGAATTCAAAAACAGATCCAATGAAGCAAATCAGGCTGTGTCTGTTTACACGTTTTACTCCATTTAACACAAATCACATCTGAACCAAGATAAACTTTCCCACCCTCTTCTGTGCTGCTTCCTCTGCTCGTGAGTTTGGAGCAGAGGGAGTTAGCGTTTCAGCTCATCATGAGGCCACCCTTCAGCTGTGCTCCTAGGAGCCCTGAAAGTCAGCACTAACTCTCAACAATCTTTCCTGGAAATGTCCACACAGCTGTCTCGTAATGCAATTGTCTTTGATGCCCCGGGAAGAACATGAGAACTGAGAAAATGTATCTTTGTGTCAGGCATGAACAGCCCTTTTCAAAAACCGCCACAAATTCCCTATCGGACTGAAATCTGAGCTTTGACTCGGACGCCCCGCAACATTCACTTTGTCTTTAAACCACTTCCATGTAGCTTTCGCAGTGTGCTTCAAGAGACTGACTTGGTGAGAAACAGATCTTCTGCAAAGTAGCAGTTCTCTTGCAGACTGAGTCTGAATGTCCTCCAAGATTTCCCTTTTATCCTCTACCTTTAGAAGCCTTCCAGGGCCTGCTGCCGAGAAGCATCCCCACATCATGATGCTTCACGATGGGGTGGCGTGTTTGCAGACGTGTGTGGTGTTTGGTGTCTGCCAAACACAGCATCGAGTCTGATGCCCGCAAAACTCTTTCTTAGACAACCCCTTCTGTTCTTCCACTTGACTTTTGAGTCTCCCACATGCCTCTGGGTAAACTTTAATTCAGACTGGCTTTGTTTGTGCTGCTGTCCCATTAGAACCTGGGCAACAGGTTCAGAGCAGTCGCAGGTGTCTTAGTGGCATCTCACATTTGTCTCCTCCTTGTTAATCAGTTTATGACGACACATGCCATATATCCTCCGCTTCTTAAAGAACTCCTTCTTTAACTGCATTTTCTCAGAGCTGCTTGGAGTGTTTTATTTTCATGGTGTTATTGTAGCCAGGAATGCCAATTAACCTATGCCTGGACTGTCCAGATACAGATGTCTATATTCTACAATCACATGAGACACATTCAGTGTACTCAGGTTACCTCCATTTAACTAATTGTGAGACTGCTAGCACCAACTGGCTGGATCTCAGTTGAAATAGGTCAGTCACTTTAAAGGGGGTGAAAATATTCAGTTATTTTACATCATGTGTTTTTAATAAATTAAAGAGGTGTTTTTGTAAATTCTCATAAAAAACAAAAAAGCCAAATTATAATGACCATTATTTTTTTTTAATGAACAAAAGGGGAAAAATCTAAATAGGTAAACAGATTTTATAGGAACTGTATATCTTATTGCATAACCTTTAATAACCTGAGTTTCTGACCACATCAATTACCACCAAAAACACAGACCAAGTGGAGTCGTCATATGTGGAGTCACGCTGATTTCTAATTAAACCATTTAAGACTCTCGACTTTCTGCCGATATAATAATCACATGCACTTTTTTCTTGTCGTTTCTGCCCTTTCTAGCCTTTGTTAGTCTGAAGGTTTGGGTTTATCACATTAGGTTTCGTTCCAGCGCACAGTCCGAGTACTGCTTGCTCTGTTCAATACTACAAACAGTTCCAAGTATATTGATTAGATGTTGCCTTTATAAGTTTATTTAACAGTTCTAGCTGCTACATTTTTCAAATGTCTTATAGAATTCAGAATTATTCAGAAGGAATTTTGTGGATATGTGGCTGTTATCCCACTTTTGAAAGCTTTTATTTTGTTAAACTGCTACTTTTCTCTTACTTTTCCATCTGTCTTATTTTTTAAAGTCCCTGTTCCTTCCTGCCATCACTTTAAAACTGCTAGTGCTAAAGTCTGTATAACCTTGTTATTATAATGAATGCTACTTGTTCAGAGCATTTTGTTTGACATAAATGGTAAAACAGTTTGATTGCTGAGAGGAAAAACTACCTGAATAAAAGCAAACTATCCATGCTGACTGTTAGAATGGATATAACACAGCTGAGAAAGAATATACTTACTACTGTTAAAATTTTAACTGACAACATATCACTCACGTTTTCACTTGATTGTCGTCTTTTCTTTGTCTGATTATGTCCTGTGTCCATTTTCTCTGCCAGCTCCATCTTTCGCTTGTTCCTCTTGTATGCAGATAAACTGAACTCTGGGTGTGACAAAATAGTTTTTTTTTTCCTGCATCCACAGAAATTCAACCATGTTTTTCTAGATATTTTTAAATGCAAGTATTTTGGGGTCACTTTATAACTGCGGTTAATTCGCGTCTTAGATCATTTATGTTTGCGAATCAGTGCAAAAGTACTTACTGGTGGCCATTTTATCTGAAGGGCATGGCGGTATTCCATGGCTGACAGCCCAATCATGTGCTCCCCGCCCCACTAAAAAGCTGAGAAAACAACAATTAAATTAGGGGTGGACACCATCGCATTAACGCAAAGTTATTCATTAACCGCAATAATCACCAGGGTGGTATTCTGCCAGCTGAAAGTTTCCCTTTCTGTGCTTCACTCAGCAGACGGTTTGCAACCATTACTGGGTTCCTTATACCTGAAAGAAGAAGAATTTTTACAGGGCTTGCAGTTCACAGTAAGTGATGGTATTACTGTGTGAATAAATCAAGACACCAAAACTATTTTTTTTTAAACACAATATATCATTGTGACCCTTGAGGCAAATCAATAAAAAGACTAAACAGATTAGAAGATGAATATATACATTTTTACTTTGTAACATATTTTTGTTTTTGCTAGTAATCGTCACACATGTAGAGCTATGAATTCTGAATCTCTTTCAGCCCATTTAAACTCATTTTTTCAGAATTCCGAGACTTTATAAAAAGCACATGTTGGCTAGCTAAGCCAAATGCTTAAGATCTTGCAGACCTGGCTAAAAAAAACAAACAATCTGCTGTATTTTGGACTGCATGGTAAGTGTCCGTTTTCACACCTTATCTGTTGTTTGGAGTTCTTGCAAAAGCAGAAAAAAAGGAAGGAAAAAAAAGCATTTGCTGAAAGCCTTAAAGAAAAACACAGAATACAGTGATTGTATTAACATTAACATATTAAAAACACTTCCTGGTTGCCCTTCATCTAAAAAAAAAAAAAAAAGAGGTGATCCCACACTGGAATGATTAATGGTGCCAGCTGTTTTTAAATAGTAGAAAAGTCTGTCAGGAAAATATGACCTAGATTCTTGTCTTACTGTCAATATGTCCAGGTGACTGAAGTGCATGTAGCACAATAATGTATGAGTATTATGCAAGTATCACCACACATGTAGTAACTCACCACTAAGAGCTCCTACGGCGCCAAAATGCAGAGACTTTCCATCCATGATACTTGCATCACACTCAATTTCCCCTGACAAATTAAGGTTGGAGCCCATGCCAGCATTTGTGAAAGGAGAGTCCTAAGGACAATTAAAAGAACAGAGTCCAGAATAAGACAGTGCCTGTCATGAACCGTGTTGTCAGTGTGAATATGATGAAGAAAATTTTTTCTTTTTTTTTTAAATTTTAACCACAAAAGAAAGCTTCATTCTTTGTTTTTTTATGATCTTCAGTTGGTCATTGTAAGTCTATGTCACTTTGTCAAATCGTTCAGATTTAGCATGTTTACCACAGAGAAGGTTAGGCAACAACACTTACAAACACACGGATACTTTCAAAACAGATCTGCTAAAGGAAAACTGCTACAATGATCAACCAAAAACCAACAATCAAAGAAAGATAATTAGCACCACTTTAAGTGTTATGAACCAAAAACCGCTGTTGTGAAACTTCTTTCTGTGACACAATAGCAATCAGACCCTGGGACACGCACACTGTTATTACTCTGCTGACTGTACATTTTGTGAGATTCTGGGGAAATGAGAATGATAACGATTTTAAGACCCAAACACTGAAAGCAGACGCCTGTGTTTTTCCATACCATCCAATTATGATTTGTTTTTGAGGCCAATTCAGTGATTTCATTCTAGATTTACTTCTTAATTGCCTGCTTTCTAAGGAATTTCTTATGTATTCAGTTTCGCAAAGACAAAAAGGGTACGTCTATCTCAGCTAGCATGGAGAACTTACAAAAAATATTTTTTTAAATCAGAAAATAACAAGTATGTAATATGAAATATGGACACATAAAGAGGAAAGTGTTTCATTAAGAGTCAGCTCATTTGGCCAAAGGACTGATGAGCTTATGCCGTGGCAAGACGGCCATTATCAATCATTCCATTCACAATTCACAAGAATCGCTACTCCTTTTACAGTATTGGTCAGAACTTGCACACAGTGGGTCTTCATCCAAACTGTACTCGAGGTTAAGTCCAGCAATTTGTAACTGCTGTTTCTGTCTTATGATGCACAGAAACTCTTCAAATAAACCATTCCTTTGCAAATGATCAGTTTGCAAAGGAAACAACTGCTCTTTCAAGATTTCTTTTAAATAAAAGGAAGGTTAGAAAGCAGCCTATAATTTGCTAAGAGAGCTAAAGTAATAACTTCAACTATTGTTGCCTTAAAAGCCTATAGTTCAGTTCATAAATACATTTATTCCAGACAGGCTGTGCTCAATTTTTAGAGGAAGTTTAACAAATAAATAATGCAAAATAAAAATACAGTTTTTAATATTTTGCCAGTTATTCAAAAACAGTCAGTGCAGTTTGTGTAGCCACACTTCATTTATATAGAATAGCTGCTCTGAGCCTAAAAAGCACTCACGCTGTAAGACTGTCTTTCACTGAAGCTCCAATCAAAGGCTTTCAAATGGATTTGAGAACAGCCCAAAAGACCATTATTTGAATGCATATAATGTATATTTATTAAGCTATATATATACATTCTGCTTATTTTAGCTTTTTGTTTTACTACTTTAAAAAAAGCTTTTCTTCAAGTATATCTTAACTTCATCTTAATGGAGGATTGCCACAGCCAGCAAAGATTATGGTTATCTTGAATAATGCAAACTTGTATTACTGTTTAAAGAAAGTATTATCCAGACACTGTCAGTAAGACTGGGGGTTTATTTTAGTCCCTATTCAACACAAAAAGGTCCAGTTAGCTCATCCTCAGTGGTAGCACTTCATACCATCACACTTTA